>NW_019520214.1:73757-191694 GCF_002814215.2 Seriola lalandi dorsalis
GGGGGGGGGGTCTCACAGGAAATCAACTAAATTAAATATCAACCCTGGCTGCCGGGATAGAATGGCTTTAGCCACGGAAGACAAAGAAGGCCATTGTTTATTCTTGTGAGTGCAGGGCTGCAATTTGGGGAGGGAAGGTGGGTATAACTTCAGTTGCTGAGCTGTTTTTTTTTTTTGAAGCAGTTTCTTGCAATTACTAAAACAGTGGGGTTAAAAAAAAAAAATCATTAAAAATAAGAAGAGGGAAGGGGGTAGGGGTGTAGGTCCGGTGATTACATGCCAAAAAAATATCTGCTACTGAGTTCTGTTGTGGCTAGTGGAGAATAAATAAAAGGGTTTGGGTATGCATCCAACATACCCATGGGATTAAAGATATAAGGGTTCCAGCATGTCAGCCCGTCTCTCAAAACACTTAAATACAAAGAGGTACTCTCAAAATATTGTATAACAAAATTATGGCAAATCATCTTTTTACAACATCACCCGACAAACCGTAAGAAAAAGATCCCCCGCCCCTCCCCCTCTCTTCTACCCTTGAGAAAAAGCAACAAAATACATTTAAATGCCCATGGTCATGCCTAGTCAACCCCTATCAAACCCCAATAAACAATAATCCAGCCCTCCCCTTCCTCCCTCCCAGTCACCCACCCACCATCCATGCCTCCCTCCCTCCCTCCCTCCTTCCCACCCACACCTCCCTCCCTCCCTCCCGACCCCCATTCACAGTTTTCTCCTCTTAAAATAATATTAATAATCATTAGCATAATACTCACGTATCACATATGCAAATTGAATGGGTTGTTGTTGTTTCCAATGATGATTTGTTTAAAAAGTGCTTGTTTGATTTCATTGACACAAAAAGGAACAGCAAGGAGTGGAGCAGAAAAGTGGTGACTTGTTTTTTTTCTGTTTTTTGTTTTTTAAAAAGAAAAAGAAAAAGAAATCACTTCAGCAACATCATGTTAAAAGATCACGGATTGGCGTGCATTGCATTCTGAGACAGCCATGATGGAGCTGGGTAGAAGTTTGTCTAAGCTGTCTTTTCTACTGGCCACTGGCGGGCACAACCAGAGGAGTGCATGATTAGACAGGCGTCAACAACTGACACTGTGTGTCGATAAAACAAGTCAGTTATGTTCAAGCATCCTCTTCACCTCAGAACATGCTGTGTGCGCACCATGGGCTGAACTCCACTAAAATTTGCACTACCTCGTGTACACATGTGGCTCTCAAAAGAAATGTGGATGTCTTCACATTGACACAACAGTACCATAATCTCGACAAAGCTACACGCAGTAGAAACCAAACATGATCATGTATTGTAATTTGTTGTTCTGACGAGTTAAAAAAACAACAACATAAAAACAAAATCAAAGCTTTGTAGTCTCAAAGTACACCTGTAAAAACTGTGCTAATTGCATCTCATAATACAAAGTCTTATTACACAATTTTGCCTATTTTCCTGAGTTAAAACGTTTCTTGTAACAGACAATATATATTTTTTTGCCATTTGAATTCTGGGCCTTTCCCTGCCACAAATGTTATTATTATTGAAGTTATCAACATTATTCATTATTACTTTACAATGAATGGTATGATGATTGGTAAAACACAAGGGTTCAGGAAAGAAGTAGAAGAAAAAAAAAAAAAAAAATCAAGCAAGTTTATAGCTACCCTCTAAATGTTTTAAATTACATTTAAATCTACGGTACGTTCATATCAAAATCACTACTCTTAAACAAAAATTAAGCGACTAAATACATAATAAAAATGAGAATATTTAAAAAAGAAAAAAAAAAAAAAAAAAGAAAAATTGCATTTGAGGCCATGGAAGACCCTCCCTGGTCATTTTTGTATTAACATTTAATGGCAGTGTTTAAAAAACAAAACTTTGCTACAAGAACAAAATTAGGATGGGTATAGGGACTGTATGGACAGTAACAGAACAGCCCCCACTGGATTCACCTTGTTTGACCCTTATCTGAAACTTTGGCTTGTCGGGGTTTTTGATCCTGTACTCACTGGCTCACTGACGTCAGCTAACAAACTGGTATACCCTGAGAATTCTGACACTGGAGTCCGTATTCGGTGGTCGACCTCTGCCCCAGGATCACTGCCATAGCTCAGAGGGGTCCGGCGCCCTGACTTGAACTGGGAGCCAAAGGCCTGGGCGAAGTTCTCAATCTGGTACGTGGTTTCTTTAGGGGGGTTCAGTGGGGACAGGTCTGGGTAGCTGGAACCGTTGGTGGGTGCAGCGCTGCCTCCAGCCTTGGGCTGCTGCCCCTTGGAACCCTCTGCCGGGGCAGTCAGGTCCTGGGGAGGTAGGTTGAAGGCGCCGGGGGAGTGCTGCTTCTCCAACTGCTCAGTCAGCTCCTGAGATGGAGTCAGCTGCTGGTGGCTGGTAGATTCCAAGCTGAGGTGGTAGCCTGCCTGGGAGGGCGAGCCGACGAGCATGCCATAGTGGGACTTTGAGGAGGACGAGGAGGAGGTTGATGAAGGGGCGGCGATGGGCAATGGGGAGGAGACAGCAGGCGGGTAGCCGCAATCCAGAGGGGATGTGGTGTACACGTGTTTGTCAGAGAACAGGGGCCCTGTGGGACTGGAGCTGCTAGACAGGAGTGGGAAAGGCCCTGTTGGGCCAAGGCTGGGGAAGGGTCCACTATGGCTGGTGCGCTCCAGGGCCTGCAGAAGGAATTTTGAGTACTCGCTCATCACTGCTGTCTTATCACCACCATTGGGCGAGTCATCCTCCAACTCCGGAGTAACAGGGGCTGCTGGTTGGAGGTCAACATGGTGTGGATGGTCTGACAGGTCGAAAGTCACGTCATGGTGGTGTGTCCCCTCTGGCTTATGGCTATAATGGTCTAGCAGGCTTTGCAGTACCTCATCTGGAATGCCTGACTTGTCATGCTTGAGTTCCAAAGGCGACGAGTCCAGCATGGCCAGTGTGGGCTCGGGCCCCAGGGAGCCCTGGATTACACTACTGCCCTGGGTTGCCATGTGCAGTGAGCCAGCTCCATAGTCATTGTTAACTGCATGGAGGTAGCGCCGCTTTTTCACAAACTGCATTGCATCATCGTAGTTGCTGCTGGTGGTGGGCCCCTGCTTGTTGCCCCCGGCTCCCTGGAGTAGACCCATGTTGTCAAGGCCAGAACCCTCCACATGATCCATGGAGCCAGGCTTCTGGCCCAACAGTTTTTGTCCATCAGCACTGTCTTCCAGAGAGAGGAGACCCTTGTCAAGACCCTTGCGGCCAGCTTTTTTAAAGACCAATTTGGGAGTACGTCCCTGCATGCTGGGGCCAGAGCCTGAGGGGTGCTCCATGCTGAAGTCCTGCAGGCCCAGGTCACGGGCCATCCCCCCAGAGGATGAGGCTGCTGCCAATGATGCTGAGGCATTCTTCTTCCTCTTGCGCTCACCGCCCTCACCGTTTTTGGACTTGGCCCTCTTGCGTCCGGAGGTGGTAGAGTTTCCCTGAGTGAGTGAATAGCTGCCCTGGCCAAGCTCCGCTTCGCTGAGCTCCAGCATGCTTGGGTCCAGGCCCTTCTTTATGGCTTCTCCACAAGTCCGTTTGTGCTTCAGTAACCGGTCTGTTCTAGAGAAAAACTAAAAGTAGGCAGAGGGATGACAGACAAAGGAGAGAAGTATGAGCTTAGTCTCCACTGGATGGACTGCATTTGTTTCAAAATATTATTTTCTTATCTTAAAAACAGAAGTAAGGCAGAGGTAATTGGCTAGTTTATATGACCGCATTTCACGTGAACATTATATTCCTTGACCTTGTCTGACAAGAAATTCCACTGAGTCTGGTCTTTAAAAGGGACTTTGGGTGTGGTAAGTACAGAAATACAAAATTAAGACTGCTTACATGCTAATGATGATAATGACTCAGATACTATTCAATAAAAGGACCATTTAAAAGCCATCAAAATGAAATACAATAGTGACAGGAAAGATATTTTAAAATACAAGAAAGCGGTGGGAAGCTACTTAGTAAACAAACTATGTTGCCTACTTGTTGGCAGGTATCGCAGCGATATGGTTTCTCGCCACTGTGTGTCCTTTTGTGTCGCTCCATATGGTACTTCTGGATAAATCGCATATTACACTGGTCACAGCTAAAAGGCTTCTCTCCTGCAAAAGTCAGCAGTGACAGTATTAGTGCATCTTTCCAGTTTCTATAAACTGATGAACTGCAGACAAGTGAAGGCATTCGTTCCAAAACACTTCCGTTAACTACATATCCAAGTACAGAAACTCACCACTGTGGATCTTCTCGTGCCGCTGGAGCAGGTACTTCTGAATGAAGCTCATGTTACACTGACTGCACCGGAAAGGCCTCTCACCTGTGCGATCAAGAGTACAACCATCCGCTCACCACATTAATATGCACCCAGCCTGTCATATAACTATGTTCACCACATGGTCACAATGACAAGGAGCCTGTGGCATTTTGTCAAATGCATGGTTCATGAATACACATACATTAACAGTCTACACCCTAACTATCAACAGATATGTTGAAGAAGCTGCACAGCTTTATGGATTTAGAACAGCAAAGGGCTCCTTTGCAGAAAAATGTTTAATACAATATATAATTCCCATGTCTAAATTGTACTAAATACTTTAGACGACACAGAATGTTTGTCAGATAAAATAACACTAGGAAGAAATAAAGACAAAACAAATAATTAAATAAATTGAGGCTGTAAAAAAGCTGAATTTTCCTTTAAATCACTTATGAGTTCAAATTCAAAGAACCACATGAGGAATTCCCAGCAAAGAGAATGACTAAGACATCCAGAAATACATGAGTAATCACTGAGTCATCCCCGGCTTTAGTGATTGTCTGGTTTAAATAAATTCCCACTGAAGCACTGACGGGGAGATCAGTAAGACTCACAAAGAGTGCAGTTGCTTTGTTACCTGAAATTGATTTTGTTCTGAGAGTGTTATGTTTATTAATGATAAATCTTATTTTGTATTTACTCTGTCAAACTTTGGCAACATAGCCATATCCCCACTTGCATATTCAGATTCCCTCCAAAAAGATATGGGACTGAATATTTCATAAAAATTTGTCAGCTGCATTAAATTCTGACACAACATTGTGTTATATAGAAGAAAGAAGCAGACACTGTCTCGGTATCTGCTCTGCTTTTCACTTAACATGTTATGTGTGTATCTTACATCAATTTATATTTTTTGCTATAAAAGCTCTGATCAGCAAAGAAAGTTTAACTGTGGAAAGCCTAAGGAAAAGAGTAAAGCACTAACAAGCAGCGAAAGTCTCTCACCTGTGTGTATAAGCACGTGTCTGCGCAAGTGGTAGGAGCTGCGGAAGGCAGCATTACAGTGCTCACAGATATGTGGTTTTGAGTTGGGGGACAGGCAGGCTCCATCTGCATCCAACATCATGGCCTAGAAGGAGAAAACCATGAGTACAAGTGGTACAAGTAACATTTTGTTGACCTTCTGTTAGCATAAATGTGCAGATATTTTTCAGCCACACAACACATATTTTTCTGGGTGTGCTGAAGGGGAGCAGGAAAACAGAAGAGATTAACCTTTGCAGCATCGTTGCGTTTCCTTCGGGCTTTGCCTCCCTGCCCGTCCCCGTTGCTCCTCCGCCCTCTTCGACCTGCGGACTCTTTTGGATCTTTACCTGGTCTTCCAGGCATCTAAGAACAAAGAACAGAGTATGTATACCAGTCTGCAGATGGCACTATTGTAAGAGTAAACAACAATCTTTAAATAAAAGCCTTTACATTACAATTCCTGACTTTGCAGTAAAAAAGGAAACTAAGCAGAAAAGGGTAACTGAACAATATATCACTTGAAACAATATTTAGAACCACCATGCTTCCTCACCGGTTCTCCAAGGGAACGAACATTGCTGAGGCTGAGGTCATGCAGGAGCATGTTCTGGTGATTTTGGTGGTGGTTGCCGAAAGACATGTCCGGCATGTCAGTGCCACTCTTCCCCGCGCCCCCTCCAACACAGTTCACCCCTACACCTCCGCCCCCGCCATAGAGGGGCATACGGTAATCCAGCTCACTTAGCCTCTCCTGCTTAATGCCCATGCTGTGGAGGAAGCCCCCTGTATTCGCAGCAGTGGCGCCGTGGTGTTCTGGAGGTGAGTCACGTTCTTTCTTCAGGATCATTTCCTGGGGAAGCTCGCCCATGACGGACTGGGAGGCCAGCCGTGTAAAACTGGTGACGGGTGGCAGGTGGCTGAACATAAGCATACCTGGTGCAAAATTGGGGTCCATGCCACCGTTGCGCAAAAACTCATTGCCTAATTTGTCTTGGATAATACTCATGGTGGTGCTTTTGCTTTGTGCAGGGGAGAAGGAGGGCAATAAATCTAAAGAGGAATGCAGGAGGAGAACATCCTGAAAGAGAGGGAAGATTTAAAATGTCATGTTAAGTATTGATGATTACAGACATGAATAAGTATATAAAATCCAAAGTAATTGTCACATGTTGTCTTTGCTATAAAATCTCTTACAAGTATTGCCAGTTAAGTAAATTTAGTCACTGCTACATAGCCTTCACAGTGTGTACTGCATGCACTTCACTGTTCTCAGAATTTCCCCTCAGTCAACCATTAATTACTTGATTGGATTTATTGGGCTTAGCACTTGGTTACGTTACTGGAAGCCTTAATGAATATTTTGCACAAAATACATTTAATTTACACTGTTGGGGGGAAAAAAACAGGAGAAACCTTTAAACTGAAATAAATTCTTTACTTTGTACAGGTTTGCTGAAATATGGCAGAGCATATTAAAAAATTTTAACAGTGGAATAAATAAATAAATACTGGTAATAATTAAATGTGATTTATGTATCAGTGTAGAAGAGATAACACTGATCCACTCAATTTACTGTACAGGTTTTCAACAAAATCAAGGCTATTACTAGACTTCCCAAGTCTTTATCTTAACCCTTCCAACCAAAGGTTTTGGCACAGCTTACTCAAGTAACCTTCCAAAGCTTACACGCTAGAAAAATCAGTATCTCACAAATATGTGAAAGAGACACAACCATTACCACCTCTTTACCAAACTGAAAAGGCTGAGGTCAGCCATCTGAGCTTGAAAGTGAAAATACTTCTCTATAGCATGCATCAAATAGAAAAGATTGATTAAAAGAAAACTGTAAGAGAAGATAAGGTAATGTGGTTCATGTATACCTAGGTGTTGGTTAAAAAAGGTACAGAGAAACATACATTAAGGATGAATGGTGTCAGTGATCTATGGTGTATGAGGGTTTAATTAAGTGACTTTACAGTAAAAATTGTCAAATACCATCAAATAAGTGAAACTTCAGAAGAGAAATGTTTCAGTCAAATTTGTTCTATTAGAAAAAGATTGTCTCTATATTATTTAATCTACATATTGTTTTGTTTTTACCTGCGACATTTTGCACCACATGTGACTTGAATAGTAGCCAAAATAAAATCTCTACTAAAGATCACTATTGTTTTAACGCTTTGAATCATGCTAGACAACAATACGTGCTATCTCTGGCTAATAACCCAACATGAATGCAAAAACTAGCGTCATCGGTTCTAATACTGGCAAAGGAATCGGTTCACTACACTTGCCTAAAACAAACAATATTTAGGTCAAATCCGGCGAGACATTTCAGTGATTTTAGGCAGGCGCAGTCGGGTGACTAAGCGGGACGTGCATCGAAACGAGTACAGCAGAATGACTGGAGTGAGAATTTATTGTTTAGTCTAGACCAACCGACCATTTGGCTGCGCGACACTGAATTCAACAGAAAGCGGATGAGCTTTTGTGATGCATAATAGTTAGCATAGTTAGCTAGCAGGCTAGCCACAATGAGACACAATCAGCGTTATCTTTAAGTCTTCAATCAAAACAATCATGCAAGACGTCCCACAAACCATAATCACGCATTCAAATAAAGTCAGATCAACACTCAAACTTATTGGAGCTGAAATTAGCCGTTTGTAGTCAATACATTTATAATTTGATCCGTTATGGCCAATCTAACGTAACCCGGTGTTGCTATCAAGCTAGCTAACGCTAAAACAAGGATCCATGATTTGATGCTATTAACTCATATAGTGACTGTTTAAACGGCGATACTATGTGGTGGAAGCAAGCTTAAACCAAATAGCATGAAATCGTCAGAAAGGAGTGTAATAGCCGTCGATAAGGTGAAATTAAACAGCCAGTTTACTTTGAAGTCAGGTCAGCGGCATGAATTGCTCATTCTCCAGTTCCCAAGCTTTGATGACGCTCGTGAAATCAAATCTGTCTGGCTGCGAGCAACGCTGGCGCTCTATTTATTGATAGCTAACTTTAGCTGTAATTACAACGGGATAATGCTCACCAGCACACAGAGCTAGAAAAACATTCCTCGGCGCTTACGGTACATGTTGACTCCAGATCCTGTGGCCAAGCTAAATAAAACTGTAGACTTCGAGGCGACTGTGTTTATAACAATCAAGCTGCCACGAGCTAGCTAGCTAGTTAGCTGCTAGCTGCCCCGACTGAAAACCCGCATTACGGCCCATGCAACAGAAACAATGATGCTGGCTCTCACTGCATCTCCCGTTTGCGCCGAGCCAGACGTCTCCGTCGCCTAAATCTCGACAAAGGCCGAACGCTCGCCAAAAATAAAAAGTCAATTTAGTTTCCCACTCACCTACACATGACCGCAGTTGGTTTCAAACGTGCCTGTATTGTCTCTGTATTCGCCGCTTAGGGCTTTTATTGCCAAAACATTGTTCTCCGGCGGTCGCTGCTTTCTTCCATCTTGTCCTGGCGCGGGGAATTATGGGTGTAGCGGACGGGTCGTGAGAGGAGACAGGCGAAGGCTGCCGAGGTTTGAGCGAGTCTTACTGGACAGTGATGTAAACACACTTAAAGGAGGTGGACCTGAGGTGGACGCATTAACATGAGCATGCAGTATAGTGCAATACAATAGGCCTGCCACGAATTTGACCTTATTTGCTAAAACGTTTTGAAAGGTACTGAGAACACTGAACTCACTGCTGTTTACTTAGACTGCATTTGCTAAATAGGATTGCATGATAATTTCATGTTTATTCAAGTCTGTCTCACTATATTGCCTCGTGCAATCCTAATGAGGCTTGCACAGATTTATTTCACATGAACATGGTTAGGAATGCTTCAGCTCTCTTTTTTTCTATGTCAGTTAGATCATTTCTATCAGGTCAAGCAACATGAGGCCTTGGATTGTGCTGCTAGAATTTGAGTTAGCAGCATGAATGAAGGAAACACCAAATATTATCATGGCTCGATTACCAGCCCCTGGGCTCCCCCTCCAAAAAAGATTTTCATAATCTAATTAACTAAAAAATTAACTAACTCTAACCCTAAGTATTATTACTTAACCTTTTAACCTTGTCTTGCAGAAGGTAGGTGTGCCAACATTTTTAAATTTAAAGTTAACACCTTTAATGGTTGAGATTAGGTTTATTTTTCTTGAGGTTTATCTGGATGACAGACTTAATTGACTGAACGGTTACTATGGATAATGAATTGTCTAAATTGTCCTCAGGTTTGTTTTTAGATGGAAACCGCATAAGCACACTGCCTGTTGCTGTGAATGTGTAGTTTGAATTCATCACAAATTTCATAAGAGAATTTACACCACATAAGTGCAATATCAACTTAGTTGGGTCTTACATTGTTACCTTACGTTGTGGACTTGCGTTGCAGAGGGACCCTTTGTGTCAAATCTCTTTTTATACTTTTTATTGTATTTGTTTATATTGTCCTCTGTGCATACCTCTAAATGAAGGTGATGGTGGGGGTCAATATTGACCCAGTTTTTGCCCTTGGGCCCCCTAATATGTTAATCCAGCCATGACAAAAGCATACATGAAGTAGTGCCCTTAAATTTGACAGTTTTATCACCAGTTCAGATTTTTATTACAGTAAATGGCGAGTCTGTGTGCATAGAACTTTGTTATGTTATTCCTTAGATCGAGCAGAAAAGATTCTGTTGGTGTGAGATGAACTCATGTAATCAGTGTCCTTTCCTTTGAAATGTTGAGGCACTATATCTGTGTTTGAGTAGAACTGGTTATTTTGATTGCTTGCATAATAATTCTTGAAAGCTTTTCTTTTCCCACTGATGTATTTTTCATTTAATATCTAATATCAGCAAGTATTAGAAGTATATAAGACAGTGTTTGGAATTTTTTTTACTGCACTTCGAGCTCGTTTAGCATTGATTCCTGAGGACAGAGTCAAGAGTCAACAGCAAAAACAGTCACAATGCAAAACAACACATCTTTAATCGTTGACTGAAGAAACAAACATGGTTTTCATCATCAGTTTAATTGCCCGGTATCCAATTAATGTATCAAATATCACAATTTTGCTTCGGGGGAGCTTAAAGCAATAAAGTGCTCACTTAACAGTTCAACGTGACAAATTATGATATCATTATAATCTTGTTGAATTTCATTTGAGTTGACTCATCATATCACTTCCCCGCTGTATGACTAATGATACGATAAAGACATTTGTGTTAGGTGAGTTATAGTGTTTCTGATAATAACGATCAACCAATTTAAAGCCACATACTTACTTACTATCAAAAGGTTAAAGACCTGTGTAACTAAATAGACATTTAGAGTCTTATCTTTGTGAAGTTTAGAATACTGAGTTTTTTTCTATCAGTGAGATTATGCTGTTGGTGTTACCGGTTACATTAGGCTACATCTGTCTGATTTTTTTTGTCTTCCATATTCATATTCATGTGTTTAACATACTCTTCGTGAACATGGAACAGCTGAGTAAAAACTGAAATTGATGTTTTGACAGTTGCATTTCATAAATGATAATTGAGAGTTGTGTGGATGTGAAAGAGCGTCATTGTTTATAAGAAGTTTAGCAGCTAAAGAGATGTCATGCCGTGTGAATTGTCCCTTTGTGCCCACAGTTCAATTCCATGTCCTCTGCTGATATGAAAATCATCATTATTGTGTTGTGTAGTTGTTGATTGTCTTTTCGTGATCATTTCTTGTTCTCAGGTCTCTCTTAATCTCAATGAGACAGCCCGATCAAATAAAGATCAAATAAACAAATTATGTCCAAATTCAAAACCTCCAACCAGTAAAATTACTTTAACGTGCTGTTTTCATTGCAATTTATTTTGTATAAGCAGTCCTCAAACCTAATACTGAACAACTCATTGTGTTCAGCACTTAATTTCCTGCTGGCCTGGGACCAACTGTCCAACTGCATGTTTCCTTCTTTCTGTACTCCTCATCAGCCTCATAGCCTTTTGTACTCAGTTAACTATAACAGCGAGGTAAACAGGATGTTCTACAAAGTGGGAGATGTGATATATCACTGACAGTGATGAAGTAATTAGAGAGGAAATCACAATATTGTAAAATTCTCAAAGCATTACAACCTGATACTCTTTACTTACTTTTACAGAGACATCACACAACCTTACAACTGGTTTATTGAAAAAAAATACACACTACAGATACAGTGTTGATGACATCATTGCCCTCATTAGAAATGTACTCATCCACAGAAAATCACAGCAATGATTTCATGCTCCAATTGTGTAAATTGCTTTGACAACAAATATATATACTAATATGAATGTGATAATATAGGGACTGGGGTGAAGCATGCTTATAGGCTACGGTAAGCCTACTACATTTCTTGAACAACCCCTTTAATATTCCAATAAACATGTAGTTTTGTTGAGACATCCCCTCACAAACTGTCTGAAACTATAAACTGAGTATTCCCCTGTGCATATACTGTAGTGCTGATCATCTACAGTTACTGGCATCGCTCAGGTTTACTTCCTCTGCAGTTACACTAGGGGGAACCAAATAGCCGCCAATCACCACGAGTACTTCGAAAAACCAATTTTATAATACAGCGTTTTCCTCAAGATAGAGATAATAAGGCGACAGGAAACAAATGTCAAAGTAATGTGGGGGAAAATAATAAAATGAAAAGAAATTGCTCACGGTTGATTTCATTGTTACATTGTTTGCTCGCTCTGATGCTTTTACCTGATTGGATACAGGCCAAAAAAAAAAAACATTTCCCTATCTATAAGCCCACATCAGGTCCCCCACCCTTGTGTGAAAGAGAAATTTGCCACCCGTGCTGCAGTTCCTCTACAGTCTTTAATTTGAAGTCACTCCTACCAGAGCGTGTTCCCTCAGGCAGAAGTGCGCACTGTAGCCTGCCATTCACATTTAAAGGGTTGCTGATGGCAGAAACTGTGGATCGACCAAGGACGGACCTTTGAAATCAGCTTTTGTGTAAAATGTGTTTTTGAATTAGTTTCTTTTTTTTTCATGCATGGATGACACCTGAACAAAAAGTTGGCACCTGCAGGAGACTCATTTGCGTAAAGGACCGAGTCTGAATCATGTATTGCGCAGAATCTCTGCTCATTTAGGATTCATTTACACGAGAGGAGCGCATCTCCATCTCACAGGATGCGAGTGGCGCGCTGAATGTTATTGCATGGTTTTGGCCAGGGGGGTACCAAACTTGCGTAAAGAGCCTAATTCTGCACGTGTATTGATCGCCTGTCACAAGTAGGAGATTGATACAATGTCAGCCATAAGGAGGAAATTTGGAGAGGACTACCAGGTGGTAAACACCAACCGGGGCATGACTTTTTCCGCCCCGGTGAAGAGAAAGAGGCAGCGGTTTGTGGAGAAGAACGGCCGCTGTAACGTCCAGCACGGTAACCTTGGCGGAGAGACCAGCCGGTACATCTCCGACCTCTTCACCACGCTGGTGGATCTCAAGTGGCGCTGGAACCTGCTCATCTTCATCCTCACTTACACAGTTGCATGGCTCGTCATGGCTTCAATGTGGTGGGTGATCGCTTACATCCGCGGCGACCTGAGCCACGGCGGCCACGACTCGTCCTACACCCCGTGCGTCGCCAACGTGTACAACTTTCCCTCCGCGTTCCTGTTTTTCATCGAGACAGAGGCGACCATCGGCTACGGCTACCGCTACATCACGGAGAAGTGCCCGGAAGGTATCATCCTCTTCCTCTTTCAGTCGCTGCTGGGGTCCATCGTGGACGCGTTCCTCATCGGCTGCATGTTCATCAAGATGTCGCAGCCCAAGAAGCGCGCGGAGACGCTGATGTTCAGCCAGGACGCGGTGATTTCGCAGCGGGACGGGAAGTTGTGTCTCATGTTCCGAGTGGGGAACCTGCGGAACAGCCATATGGTGTCCGCGCAGATCAGGTGCAAACTCATCAAGGTAGGCTACAGGTTATACAGCGGAGGAGCGCAATGTCTCCAAAACCATTAAACAAGTAGGCGCACTTTGGCACAGTGAGCATCTGCCTCCTTCTTCATCTCAACTCTACAAATGCCATTATCAAGCCTGCGACTAATTGACAGTCTCTTCATTTGTTCTGAAATTGCTCATTATGTTTTATGAGTGCTTTCCAAGTCATGCATTGAATTCCCATTCATCTCCAGAATTGATTGCATTCCCTGAGGGTCTCTGTGATTTGTAGAGAGGCCATGGTTTTAACATGAGGCTCCAACATCAGATGTATTTTAATAAGTGACCATTTACATTTACCCCCTGCAGCACTGTGGGATTTATCAGGAGTCTTCTGTTTCTTTCTGCTCTCCTCCCTCTTAATCTCTGAGCTGCTGAGTGTGTTGCCTGGTACACTCAGGGTCATCACAAACTAACCCCCCCCCCCCCCCCCTCCAGTCAGCAGAATCGCTGTCAATAGGCTGTATATCTGAGTTCAGGCTCTGTTTCAACTGTCCACAGATGAGATGAATGGTCCCCCAGGGGACAGTAGGTGCGAAATTACGCTTATTGAATAAAAGATCTATTGAACCAATTCTTATACTTAGTGGAAAAAATTAGGTAAAGACTGTGTTTCCTGAGGCTACTCTCACCTAAAGACAAAAATACCACTAATCTGAAGCGCTGGGTGCTCCATAAGACAGTATATATACACCTATACATACGTATAATCTTTTTTTTATGAAGAAGTCCTGCATTCACTTTCTGTAGCAGACTTCAACACATCTCATACACACAGTCCAAACACTGGTAGATATCTGAAAGCTCTGTTGTGACAGGGAGAGTTAGTTTTGCTTATGTCGTCTCTGCGGAGTAGTCTGATGATCTCAAGATGACACTTTACTTTGCAGGGTTCTTGCTCTCTGGTGGTTCTCAAGGGAGAACCATCATTAAGCTCCCAGTAGGCCTATGTTAGTATCACCATGACTGCATTAATATGGTCACACTTAATGCTTTGTGCTGCACCCTGATTTTATCCAAGCATATAATTTCATTTAAAGTATCATTTTCTGTCCAGTGTCGGACATTTTTTCTTTTGATTAGGATGAAAATAAACTGAAATGGTACCCAGCAGAGAAATAAAAGTGACTCAGTTTAACACATTAAAAGCTGTGATTAAATAACTTATTATCTCTAATGTTTTAGCCCTCTCTAGGACGATTTTCATTTCATTTCATTATCATTTGCTTTTTAATTAATAGCCCAGAAAGGCAAAGAAAAAATATGTTCTGCCTTGCAATTAACAGCAAGGCAGAAATGCAATATCATCAACTTTTCTCCTGCCACAGAGAACAGTAGTTTCATTCAGGCAATTTAATATTCTGTTATAGTTTTCTGTAACTTCTACTGCTTTCATCCTATTAATTCAAAACGACTGAAAGCAGTTGGATGTCCACCCATGGGGCACGCTGTCATGTTTGAGCTCGGTCAGATTTGTCTGCACATGATGTTGCCTCAGTAGAATTACCTCTTTTTTTTAAGGCACATGGGACCACTTCAGATTTATTATTAAAGAAGAATTGTTGGGATAGTTTAAATTATGTTCTCTGTTTGATACCGTAACACAGTACAACTACTTTTAGCTGAAATTTGATTTGCACCTAATCAGCTCTCATTCATAACTTTTAAAGCAGAACATGGTGCCACAACTGCTACAATACTGCTCCATATCAGACACATTAAGGAGAACCAGCAGAGTACATTACCTAATCTTTACCTCTAAGGTCTTTTTTAATGAATCGGCCTGAGTGTAACATAATTACTGCAAACCTAAATACAGTGGGAACATTTACTGTTTGAATTGCTTTCACCCATCTTTTTTTATTTTATTTTCAGTCCTTGGCTTTCTATCAGAGATCAATTGATTCGATTTAGGTGATGATCCTGATCTGGGATTTCTGCCAGTAAATAATTATCTTTTAAATGAGCATTAAATTATCTTTTAAGCCAGAGCTATTCATGTGTTGGTCGAAGGTCAGACATCCAGGACTTTCCTAATTGGCTGCTAAGGAGCATCACATTCAGTGGCATCAGTCATACCCAGAGGACAAACAGTAACCAACCAAAACATGCTCTCCGAGTTCACTTTTATCCACTGCAGTTTCTGATGTTCGCTGCAGGATAATATCTTGAAACAGATGTAGTGATTTGTCATATTTGGATTGTTGATTAAATGTGCAGGATACCACTGTAGC
This sequence comes from Seriola lalandi dorsalis, assembly GCF_002814215.2. NCBI lineage: Eukaryota > Metazoa > Chordata > Actinopteri > Carangiformes > Carangidae > Seriola > Seriola lalandi. The sequence continues at coordinate 89,303 of NW_019520214.1, forward strand.
ATTGCCGCTGAATGGAGCGTTGCAATATGTCTTTTAATCTATATTAAAATTGACATTGTAGAGCCCATAAAACTATGCCATCGTGGTGTCAAACTGTACAGTGTACAATGGGGTACTGTAGAATAAATTGACTCTACATCACCCGGTAGTACTATACCTGCACTGTAGAAACAACACCGTGACTCGTGTTCAGGTAACACACAGCTCAAGGTCACTGTCAGATGGGTTGCCCATAAAGCTGACTGGAGAAATGAGGCATGCTGCAGTAAATCCTAATGATGGAGCTGTGTAAACGCACTGTGGCATGGCACCTGCTATCAATTGTCAGGGATACTCAGGGATAGGTGTGGGCTGTAAATTCTTATGGGACCTGGATACTCTGGATTTTGGCAAAGATTAAAGTTTGTCAGGTTCTTGATCAGCACTTGTGTTATTTACAAATCATTAAGCAGGGATGCAGCTATCTTTTGCAAATTTTAAAACAGCAGCTTGCATAAAATAGATGGCATGAACGTAATAAGCAACTCAAGCACATTATACTGGTGCATTTTAACTCTTTTCAACTTTATTTTGTTCACAACTGTATATACTTATCCAGGAGGTAGTGAGAGACCATAGGCATTATTTTTCCATTGGCTATCATTAGTGTCAACCTTATTATTAGTTGTTATTATTAGTAGTTTTCCAAAAGATTGTTGCTCGAAATATTTTATAAGACAAAAAACCCACCAATCAAAAGGTTCTGCTGTTACCTTGTGATTGGTGGGGTTTTTCCCCCACTGTGTTTACATGTGACAGTGGGGCTGTTTGCTTACATGAATTTTACCAGTTGAAGGTCTGAGAGTAGAGTGAAGTTGGAGCAGCTGCTGGTTCTGGAAGGGTTTTTCTCCAGTCTTAATTCCCATTACAAACAGTATCCTCACTGTCGCTTAATATGGAAGCACTGTACTCTCATGAATGGTGTAACAACCACATTGGTTTATATTATGGTCCCCAGTTTTATATATTTGAACTTTGTTTCTGAGAAATCATCTTTTGTCCATCAATTTGGTCCAGTATGAATACTACAATACACATGAGCCTTGGCCACTGTTACTATGGCGAAAGTCAGATGTATGAATCTGAGCGGTAGCAAATTCAAATTCAATGCTTTGTTGTTGAATCTGTGAAGAAAAAATGCTGCCATAATTGATGAATTCATCCAATTTTGACCGAGAATCCAAAAGTGAATTGATTAAAGCTGCAGTTGTGCTGTTTTCTCGACAGATTCTTTAGCTTTCCTCAATCGATGGCATCACACATATCAGAAAGCCTTGTACCTTGAACTTTTTTTTCTCTTTTTTTTTTTTTTAAAGAACCAGATATTTTACATATCTAACACAACTGTCAAGATTGTCAATGTCAATAGCTCCTCACAACTCTATAACGTGTACAAGTGTGATCCCACACAACCGTCACGAAACCTTGCTGGAATGCAAGATCTTTCTAGTAATTCATACCTGCCAGGAGGGATCTTGTTAAAAAGAATGAATAAATAAAGGTACTTTTTGTCAAAACAAGGTAGTAGTCAAAGGAACAGGGACCCTGTTTCTGAATGTGAGTAGAAATTATTTTTAATGCAGTTAAACACACATTTTGTGTCAAGGGTAAAGAAGTTGCGAGTGCCTAGACTTGTTACACAATTTTTTGACTTACATACAGTTTTATTTTGGAACATTATCCCTTGGCAGGACTCTCACATTTCTCTATAACCATAATGTATATTAACTTAAAAAGATAACCTTGAATTCCCATTAATATTAATGCACCTTTCATTAATAAACCAATAGAATGTAGTGGTGCACTGACCCCTGCAGCACTAGCAGAATATGATTTTAAAACAGGGAAACATGTTTGCATCTGGTTTGGGGGGCAGCGCGGCAGAGGAAACCCACCCACACTCTAACAAGACAAAAAAAAAGTGCTCAGACAAGAGAGAAAGCAAGCAGCAGCAGCAATGTGGAAAACCGGAGCCAACAAAAAGACAGAGAAGCAGAGGGAGAGAGTGACAGCTGGGCGGTGCTCGTCAGTGTCAGCAGAAGCTCGTTGCAGTAGGTTGGTCCACAGCGGGAGACAAGTGATAAGGGCTAGTAGTAGCAGATAGACAGGCATGGATGCAGGGGTTTAGCTAGACAGGCAGGCAGACTTGTCAGCATGACTCGCAACATCTGCCACTGTCTAACTCTGAAGGACAAGCAGAAAGAGGAGAAGAAGGAGGTGAAGGGACAGATGAATTAGCTTTAATGGTGCTGTCAAAAGATTGGTAATATGGTAGAGCTCAAATGTGACGTCTGTGTGAGCTTTATGTTTGATGTCCAGCTTAAGCTTCAAAGTCTCCAGCTGGACACACACGGGCATAAGCACACACACATTGCACATGCATGGTTGTATTAAAGACACACAAACATACAAGTACATGTGTGCGCATGCGCACGCACACGCACGCGCACACACACACTTGTATAACTTTGTCTGTCGCTGTTTGTGTTTCTTTGCATCTCTCTCACATACACACCTGCACGCGGGCACACACACACACTGTCAACTGAGGAGGAAGTGAGTCACCAGGGATTGGGCCTGCTTTCACTCAACCAGAATCTCAGGTGGCTTGGTAAATTAAGCACTCCCTCTATATCAGGTCCTCTTACAAAGGCCATTAACTTTCCCCCTGTGAACACACAAGGCTTTCACCCTGTTAAAACCATTCAGTGTTCAGTGTCGAGCAGGTCTCTCCTTCCTTGGAAGAGGTATAATTTTGTTGTAACACCATGGTGGTAGTCAATGGAGCCATGAACGAATGGCCTAAATATGACTTCCCAGGAAATTGGTTTCCAATCTCACTGACTTGTAGGAGCATTGCTGACAAACGCAACACGTGCCTGCAGCATCTCAATGACAATTTACATTTTTAAATGATTGGGGGAAAGAAATGAATTAATATAAAGACATGGCAGGCTTTTAAAAATGATTTAATGTGCTTCTCTCACTTATAGTAGAAGGAGGAAGCTTTTCCTGAAGCAGAGATTAACAGCAATATGGAAAAATCAATTGAAAAATTATCACACTTGTATTTAAATAGTATTAAATTAAGAATTTTGCCTGTTTTGGACACTGCTGCAGGATGGGGCCAACAAGCTGATGAATTAATATTTAAATATAGATATAAACAGTTCACATATCAATGTAAGGAATAGCAGTGGCAACAAAATGACAAGAATACCCTGAACACATGTACTTTAAAGCACAGGCAGGTGGTGTGGCTTTTTAGTCTTTCTTCTGTTTATTTAAAAAAAATTTTTTGTCAGGCGTCCACACTTTTCAACAGTGTTTATCCTGATTTAACTTCAGTGGCCATGAGGCATAGGCTCCCTGGCTGCGTATTTCGGGAGCACCCATCATTTATACAGCATGATGGGTGACACGTTCCCTCACCGAGGCAAGCCAGAGATCTGTGGGCACAGACGTCTTCCTGTGAAATGTCACATCCCTCTGTCCTCAACATCACTCTGAATACAAATGGCAGTCTGTTTGCCATCTGTGGACCAAGTGGCTCCTCACTCAAAGGGCCAGAGAGACTACTCTGCATTCAAGTTAACATGAGGCGACAGGGAGAACTATTAGAATTGAGCCATTAAGGAATATAACTTAGTTAAGGTAATACATTTTATCTACTGGGACAGAGGATTTAATTTTCTCTCTTTTTTATGCTTTTTATTCACTCGTACTGATAGTGGAATTCATATAGGTTTCAGAGCCGTCTGATTGAAACAAACACATTTTTCTTTGTTAATCATTCATTCTTGACATACCAACTAGATTAACAGGTTTGCATTTGACAGGACAAGAGAATTTATAAGCTCTAAATTTCCTTTTTTCCACTTCCTTGAGCTTCCTTTCTAATTCCATGTTTTAATTTAACAGCTACTTTATTTGATTGAGCTCGGTTTCTGAAGAGCGAGCACTAGTGTCCTTTCCTTAATCTAATGATACTTGCCTTTGAGGACAGGCTTCTACAGAGAGTTTTTAAGTACTCTAATGTTCTGGCAATGAGGAGGCGTGTACAGAATAAATGATTAGGTCAAAGTGTCTTAAAATATAAATTGTAACCATGCTCATGTTGTCTGACAGAGATGTGAGGGAAGCGGGAGGCCACTGTTTTTCACACCCTTGCTCTCTCCTTTACACAGCATATTCACCAGTCAGTGCACAGAGTACAACATCAAGGTCCTGTGAAGTGTTGTTCCTCCCCTGGGTGTATTGTTCCGCTCTCTATCACTAAATGCCAAAAATATGTCCAAATGTTCCTTTTCAAATCAAAATCTACCCCTGCCTCTGCCTCTGCAACAAAAAACAAAAAACAGTTTTGTTGACTCATCCTGAGCTGAGAGAAAAAATAGATTTTTGGGGAGATTCAACCACCTCTTCTCATTTTACAAAACATGCAGGTGTGTCAGCAAACTCTAAAAAAATCCCACTAAAGCAGCTGTCACAGGAGTGTGTTTGGATGCCATCACATCAACATGAAATCCTAAGACCAAAGATAAAAACGTCTCCTTCTTCTTCTTCATCCCCTTCCTCTCCACGTGGGGATGATGTAAGAAATCCTGAACAGCTATGATCACTTCCAGTTTATAGGCTTTGTCCCGCCTGCTTTTCGGCCCTAAAATCAACTCCCGCCTAAAAGAGTTATTTATAAGTTTTGAAATTGCTACATAGCGTGAGCATTAACAGCTGTTTACTTAAGAGTCTTGCCAAGAGCCATTGTTGTGTTTTCATTGACCTCTGACTCGGTATCAGAAAATCAGAGTTTTTCCAGCCAAACCAGGGCTAGCTGATTAGCATGCAAACTTCAGTAGAAGAAAATAGGTGATAGAAATAGAAGTAAAACAAGAGTTAACATTGTTGCTCTCCACAAGTGGAGAAAGCTCTGGGCGAATAAAGGTTCAAGTTTGATGCTGAACAATTTTTCTAGACCAGTAAGTGAACAGCTGAAAATGTTAATGTTGATATGTAGCAAAATCAAAACTTACAAATAGCTCCTTTAACTCTCGACCCAACATCCCACTCCCATTTCACATGGAACCATATCGAATCACAGAACAAAATTACCATCTCAAAGTCATTTTCATGCACACTGCTTCAGTTACATTCCCATTAGGGTAACATCTGCAAAACATACATGCACACATATCTATATAGTAGCTGTAATGGGTACTGGATGAAAAATATCTATCAAAATGGCACAAATTATACAACAGAGATACATAAAATCTCTCCCTGCTGGCGAAGCAGGCCTCGTAGACTGCACACCAGCAAATCCTGTGGGTCATAAAAACCCTGCAAGATATAAAAAACAAGGCCTTGAATTTTTTGGAGGGACTCCATTCACTGGCTTGTTGATAATATTCATCCCTGCCGTCTGTCAGGACCACTTGCTTTGTTCACTATATTGTCAGACACCAGTGGTTGTGCTTTATACAGCTGAACCGACTGATCCTTAAAAAGGACAATTATGATTGTGCCGCTGGTCAGCTGCTGGTCAGAGAGGTCAGAAGCAAAGTGAGTTACACCTCTGTTTTGTTTTTACTCAAATGAATAATTTTCCCTTTGCAAAGGTTGACCTTGTGTCAAAACAAATAATAGCTGCAATAATTTAAATCTTATAAGCAACTGATTTGTATTTATTTATTTATTAGAAAAAAAAATGAACACAATTTTCCCTCTGAATTTGTGAACCCTAAAGTTTTTGAAACTGCACCACTTGAAGATACCTGCTGGGAAATTCAAAGAGGGGAATTTAAACCACATTACTACAGAAGCATGGAAATATTTCAGTGCTATAAATAAAGTGCTATTTAAATTCAAAATTAAGCGGTGGTTAAATGTCACAATTAGGCATTCACTTGCTAATACAATTATTATTTGCTTTCATAACCCTGTGCTCTGACCCCGCTGTAGAGGAGAAAAGTTGAAAGAATTATCCTGAGTCGTAAGTAAAAATGTAAATGCCCTGTTTGTTTGTTTTTCCAGTCCCGGCAGACACCTGAGGGTGAGTTCCTGCCCCTGGACCAGTGTGAACTGGACGTGGGATTTGGGACGGGGGCGGACCAGCTCTTCTTGGTGTCGCCTCTAACCATCTGCCACGAAATCAACACTAAGAGCCCATTCTTCGATCTGTCGCAGCGCTCTCTCATGAATGAGCAGTTTGAGATTGTTGTCATCCTAGAGGGCATTGTGGAAACCACTGGTTAGAGCTAATTATATTTTCTTACACCAATAGTGTGTTTAGTATCTATCTATCTATCTATCTGTATATACATACATACATGTATATGTATGTGTATATATATTTTACTTTGAATAAGCATTGTTTCATCATCATTTAGCCTGTGGCCTAGGCCATTTCTCAGTAATATTTAACAGAATATTTAATTTCATGGTCTTTAAATATTCAATAGCACAAGCTTTTCTCCATCTCTGTCATTTTTTTTTTTTTTATTTCTGTCTCCCTTTTCCCTGAAAGGAATTCACCACTTTTCTTTTCAGTTCCCTGTCTGGCTTTCTGCCCATTTTTATTTAATAACCCACTTTCTGAAGTAATATATCCTTTTTGTATTTTTCTTGTCTGTATTTGAAATATTCCTCAACAGCAATGTCTCTTCTTTCATTCATAGGTATGACATGTCAGGCGAGGACATCTTACACTGAGGATGAAGTCTTATGGGGTCATCGTTTCCTCCCTGTCATGTCACTGGAAGAGGGCTTCTTCAGAGTCGACTACTCCCAGTTCCACAACACCTTTGAGGTCCCTACACCACCCTACAGTGTCAAAGAGCAGGAGGAGAAGTCCTCACTGACGTCACCCAACCCTCTGCCTGTTGCACCCAACCCCTCCTCTCCTCTGCTGGGCAATGGCGGCCGTGGAGGCCGCAGGGAAAGACTCCTGTCAGCCGACTATGCAGATCACATAGAGGACCAACCTTCTAGACTGCCCAGCAAACTCCAACGCATGAGCTCCACCAAGGAGGAGCTCCTCTGGAGGGGGCTGAAGACAGGGCCAGCATTGCCAGGGGGGAAAGCCTCCAGCACAGGAGACTTGCCACTTAGTATTCAGAGGCTGAGGTCCAGCTCCATCCCAGCTGCAAGGCAGGGACATCCAGAGGAACAGGTCCAGCTGTTGTCCTTGGACGGAGATGCCGAGGAGGGTGAGCTGGAGAAACACAGAATGCCAGCAGCCAGTAGCACCATCTCTGCTCCAACCCCAACACCAATCCAGATCCCTTTGGTAGGGAGTCGGCCGGAGGACAACCTTCCCCCCAAACTGCGCAGAATGAATGCTGACCGCTGAATTCTGCAGTCTAGTTTTAAGACTAAAAAAAACATTTTGAAAATGAATCAGGCTTGATGGGCATTGTATATACATAAAGACTACTGTGATATAAGTTTTTTTTTTTTTTTTTTTGCAGATTTTGTCCAGTATTTTACATTTACTTACTTACTTAGGCTCTCTACTAGGTTGTCCATTGCCACAGATAGAAGGACAACACCAATAAGCCATCCATCCGCTCATACTGTGAGTCGTTTTTTGATAGATCACCATCTGTGCCCCCTACTGACTTTTAACACTTCTGCCCTTTTGCTTGTTTCTTTCACTTCTGTTCATGGAGTCGCATCAAAGACTTTATGAATATCTCATACAACACATTTTTTCATAAATAAGACTGACCTGAATTGACTTTTCACTAAACCCCTCCACCAAACAGTGATTGTCCAATCAAAGCATAGTGACCATAGGCCTGTCAAGTTCTGGATTTTCCCTCAATACTCAAGTGGTGCACATGGGGCTGTAGCAAGCGTGATAGTCATTTAAAGAGTTTGGATGGAAGTGTCTTTCTTTTAACTTTCAAAAACACAAGAGCAAAAAATTGTGAGCAAATGATTAAACTGTGTGTTTGACTGCTCTGAAGCAAACGTTTGCATGTCCTACTAAGAAGTCTACAACCTGCAGCGCTAACCAAACGCGACTTTCAAGGCCAAGGAGCTTGTAATTAACTACCTACTTTACAGTCGTTTCTACAGGTTACATTAAAAAAGAAGCCCAGTTCATGACTAACACATTCACTGTTAGTAATTTTTCACTGTGTGGGCATGGAAGCTGTCAGAGTTTAGGCTAATGTTAGCAACTGTTGCCTGCTCTTTATTTGATTTGGGAAATGTTACATACCATTAACCCGAGCCAGTCCTACTACCTATTGTTATGTTTCCCAAACACATTAGTATTCAATCTAAAGCCTTTTCTCTTCTAATAATAATAATCTTAAAAACTGAAAATATATTTTGTAAAAATAATAATTGGTAAGTGAGCTACGCAGTCAAACAGGGTTATGTAAGAACAAAATAAAACAGTGATGATCTCAAATCTTTCCTTCACACTTGAGTGACTAGTTCTACACAGCAACATGAGAACAAAGCTATTTTTTCTTTTATCACGCAATCATGTACAGTATATAGCCACCAAGTGTGTAGTTTTAAAAAGAGTTAGACAGAGTTTTCATGGAGCTAAAGTTTTGTAACTTATGTACAAAATCGACGGTTACTGGTTAGAAATGAGAAACCTGCTTTTGTCTACCTCTGTCTGAAATCAAAAACCCATTGTTTCTAAACTTACTGAGAAATGTGAGTGATAAAATACCTGTTATCACTGTAAACTGCATACATGCTGTGTGAGAACGAAAGCTTGGTAGGTATGGGGCTTAGCGAACGGTCAATCAACATGAATTGGGTGAAAAAAAATTCCTCAAAACTCTGGCACACAAGTCAGGTTGATACACTGTATTTGCTTATCACTTGTACTGATTATTTGTGTATTTGAATGCACATTTGAGTTGTATGTTTACAACTGTACAATTTTAACTATTTCTACCCTTTGGTGCAGTGTTTGCATTGGCATACGCATGGGTGACCAAATGTAATCACATGTCAATTTTGAACTACAGACTTTCTTTCATCATGAACTGATTTATTAAAATGTAAAACAAAAATCTGGGAATGCAGGGATGCTGACATCAGGGGACACATATTATTGCCAATATAAAGGTAAGATAAAACTTCATATTGCAACTACTAAATAATAAATTCTTTGAAATCACACCTGTGTCTATGTGTACAGAATTTCTTTCCATATGCTGCATCACATTTTCTGTGGGACTCCAGTTGTGTATGTGCTGACTGTCAACATTTCAACACCCAGAGGTATTTTAGCCGTCATTATGCATCAGTAGCTCATGTGTCGCCCACTGTGATGGTTTAACCAACACTCATCAATTATTAAAACCTTAAATGTGAGTGTGAGTAGCTTCTATTTTGAAGCAATTTACAAGAGGGCAAGAGTTCAGGGTAAAAGAAACTTAAAAATGTTAATTTACCAGGTTAACGTACGTACTCCTTCCTCTGCTCACTTAACGTCAAAGCGTTTAGCTTTCTCCTCTGAGCTATGATTTTGTTGTCTGGCTGTTTAGCAGGCTGCTCTGTGGCACTTCATTTTGTCTTGATTGTGCCTATCGAGGTGGAAATGCTCTAGAAAAGGGTAATTTTCCAGACATTACACATCTGAGGATGTCCAGAGCTAATTAGTCATACTGCGAAGAACAGCAGAAAACAGAAATTTGATTATGTAACTCATTGACAGTACAAAATGACCTCTGTCCAGCTTTAGATAAAATTAACTCAGATAAATGATAGGAAGAAGAATAAATCACAGACCATTCTTCACACAGACATAATACTGTATAATGATGGATTCAACTGTAAAGAAAAATCTGTTTTGCTTGTTACTAAGTCATTAAATTATGCTTGGGAAATAGATTAGTCTAATTTTCATTTCAATTGCACTTCCTTCGTGGAATGAAGGTAATTACATCTATAAAAAAGAATAAAATATGCTATGTATAATAATAAGCATGGGCCACTGTAAGAAATGGATGAGATCCAACCAAACGTAAAAACTAAATTTGAGCTGATTAAAAATAGAAGGTGGAAACAGAAAGTATAGTTGATCATTACACAGCAATGAATCTACTAGACATAGCTCACGCAACTCTGTTCCAGACAACTTTTATCAAAGTTTCATAAACAACTCCTACTGTTGGAGACAGATCAATTAATACTTCAATGATGAAAAGTAACTAAGTACATTTACAAAGGTGCTTAACTTAGAGGGGATTCCGAGGTACTTGACCTTTACTTAAGTGCTTCCATTTTACATTATTTTTAACATCTACTACACTGCATTTGAGTAAAAACTTCACCTAAACCAGCTACAATTTAAGTTTACACATTAATCCATTAGCAATAATGGTCAAATATTACACACAAACAGGAATTATTCTGCCAATCATGTACTTTTACTTTTGATACATTTTGCTGATAGTAATTCTGTACTTTTACTTAAGTAAACATGTGAATGTAAGTCTAGTATTGATAAAACAGTATAGTGTGGTATGATGTGACTACTTCTTACGGCACTGATTGTCAGCAAAATATAATTGTACGATATTAGATTGTTATTTAATGACTGCATTAACATGAATGAAGAATTTTAATGCATATGCTTGAGGCAGAGTTGATTTTAGCAAATAATTTTATATACTGCTCAGTAGTTGAATCTGAAGTACAAGTACCTCAACACCAATGCATTTCCACTAATGCATACTTTTAACAGCATCTAAAGGCATGATATTCAAATCTGCATTTTTCCAGTTTATAGACTCACTGCAGATCCAGTTAAGTGCATGTCCTAATGAAAATTTGCAAGCAGGTGTGTCCCATTAAATCACCTAGGTATATAATCACATGCCCAAGTCCATCAGATAAATCAGCTTCCAGAGTGGTGATGCTGATATCCTTTTTGTTACAATTTCTGAATGAGTGTGAAAAATTTACCAGTCTAAATCTATGAATAATCAGTGTAATACCTCTTCACAAGCCCATTTTGCAGTTGATAGGCTCATTTATGTTTACAAGAGCTCCAGTCATTGTCATATAGGCTAAAGTTGCATTTGTATGCTACGATATAGGCATATGTGGGTGCAGAACGTGACTGTGTGTCTACATGTTTGACTGTGCGCGTAGGGAAAAAGAGAAACACTCTCAGGAGGAGCACAGTGATCAGATCACACATCCACACTGACCAGATGCTCATCCATAGTCAATGAGCAGAAAAACTGTCACTTCTCTAAAGCACAGTGCCATTAGCTTGGTGAGCTGGACAAGCTTGTGAATTGAGGGATCTACAATGCGAGGATGGAGCTCTGTTCTATTTTGACCTCCTTGCATGGATGCAGTCATTTACAGGCACCAGCAGCTGTGAATAAATCTATATCTACGAGCTAAGATCACATGTAAATCGCCCTCACGGATGAAGAGACCATCAAACTAATGAACAAGTTGGAATGGGAGTTTCCCGCCCTCACTACACCATGGACACTTTCTCTTACTGTAAATACACACCACTTCTTTTCTTCACATGTATCAGCAAAAACAGACGCAGACATGTTACAAACTTAAAACCTTTATCATAAATATTTTAATTAGATGGTTTAAAGTGTCCAAGAGAAGAGTTTCCAATACCCGTGGATATTTTATTAAACAGAAAATGTCCAAATGTTCAAGAGAGAACAAACCAGATTTTAAAATTTCCTTTTGATCACCACCAGAGACTGGAGTGGGCATCATTCACTCGTGGTGTCAGCTGTGTTGTGCCCACAGGCTCGCTCGGGGCAGCCTAGGTAAATATTGTTCAGCTCTCCCCTGCAGAATCTCAATTGCTTTTCTTTCTTTGCTTTCTCCATGCGTCACCATACATCGGTTCAATTGCTCTTTATTGCTGTGGTGTCCTTTCAGCTAAAATCCCAGACTGAAGAGTGTAAGAATTAGTTTTGGTGACTCTATAAAGAAAGCATCCTCCACTTGAAAAATGCTTGTTTCAAGATCAATATTTCTCCGCTTTTCACATCCACCCAGAAAAAATGCATACTCTAAAGGCAATGCAATCTCAAGAGGTCTTTTTCAACCATACATTTACAGTGTCAGCAGTATTGTGACCAAAAGTTATTAATTAAATAAAATGTTCTTAAAACAATGCTACAGATGAAGCAGGATAATAGAAGAAAGTCGCATGTTTCTCTGGGAGAAGGATTCATTTGATACAGTTTAATTAATTTCAGCTGCCGTGTCACTGTACACATAAATCTAGTTCCTAATCATACCACATGGAGTTAGATAGTATCTTTTTGCTAATAAACCGAAAAACAGAAAATTTAAGAAAGTCATGGAAAGAACCCTTAGAATCTTATAAGCGTGAAAAAGTCTTTGTTATCTATAATCAGCATTTTTATATGACTGCAGGTAATGTGAAAGTAGTAACAAACACAAGCACAAGTATCACCTGATGAACTCTTTTTACAGTGAAAAAACCCACTGTACAATGCCTGCTCAGCACCAAATGGTAGATACAGATATTACAGATACAGATATTTCCCTCAGGTGTTGGTGGAGACCAAATATAGAGTATATCATGAATAGAGAATATGAAAAATATATATTGGCCTGACATTGAGCAGCTGGCCAGAAACACGACTCCAAATGAATGATAATGTTGCTGGATGTGTAAACAAGCAACACATTAGCCACATCAACTTAAAAGCTGATGATGCGTGACGGTTGGGTTTACAGTTTGTTCCTGCTGCCCCCAAGTGGCAGTTAATGCAGGTTAAATATTCACGACTAAATAAGCAATAATCAAAGTTGATACCATATTATTTCTCATGCTGTACCTCAAACTTAAAACAAGTTTATTTGGTGATAACAATGAAAGAATGTCAATTTTCAATCATCCTACTAAATCTTGTTTAGTTTTTTTAAAATACTGATAATATCTGTCATAAGCCACAAGTGCAAAGTGACAGACCAGAACAGCTGCAAAACCTCACACTTGAGGAGCTGCAACCAGTAAATATTTGTTATTATTAGGAATAAACTACTTACACCATCAATGGGTTGTCAAAATAGTCATTGATTTGATTTTCAAGCCTTTTCTAAAATAAAGTTTTGTTCATTTGTTGTAGAAACTGCAAAATGAATCACCTGTCTTAAAAAGGTATAATGCGTTTTTATCATAATTACCAAACCAGGAGGGGAGGTTGTTGGATCCCATTTTCAAGGCAGATGATGCTTCCCAGGATGACCCTGATTGAAATCTGCTCAGAGTGAGAGCTCAACATGGGCCCGCCTTATTACCTTCCCCGTCACTCCATTACAGAGTGTCTGAATCTTATTACATGCCCCTTCTTGGCATCCTAATTGGGTTTTCCCGCTAAGACTTTTTCTGAATTACAATCCTACCACTGTGAATACGAAATCACTCAGCGCACATTAGCGGATGATGCACCTCGGGAGCGAGTGCTGCTGCTTTGAATGAGTAACTGCCTTCACAAGGCTTCCTTTGCTTTAAATGGAAAGGTTCCTGAATTGTTTAAGACTTTAGTGAAGAGTTAGTGAAGCGGACAGAATCATTTATGCTCTGAGTCAAACTGCTACATGGCAGAAAATTTATGAGCATGTTCGTCTCTTGTGAAAAGCGTGCTTGTCTAATAAATATTTGATTGATCTTTTAATAAGTGAAAAGCACTGCTTGGGGAAGACATTCCTGCTTAAATGTGTGACTTCATCTGTCTACGAGGAACACTAGACAAAAAAGATTACCTAAATATTTTAGATGCAATGCTATGGCTCAGGTATTACACAATAGGTGATCATTTCACGTTACTTTTTTTTGGTGACAAACTTAAGGATTTGGTTACAGAAAAGAGGATTCCTTACTCTGCATTTCACTATTTGCAAAGCTGTTAATTTATTTCAAGTGTGCGTATCTTTCACTGAAATAAATTACACTCTTTTCTGTCAGTCTCCCACACACCAGCTCTGCTATGAGCCTTGATTCAGGTGACACCTTCAGTGAGTGACAAAGACATAATTTTCCTGTTTTTCACATGTAGAAGAGAAAAATGCAGCTCCAGCACTTGAGAACCTTGTCCAACTAAAACTAGCACCTTTGATCTTCCAAAAGGACTTGCATTGCTCACTTAGTTTGCAGTCTTCATCATATTAATTCATCTTCCCCCTCTGGATTACCTAAGTAACTCATTCAGTAAATACCATTTGGGATAATTTAGTAATCTTCAAAGAGAGGCTCGAGAATAAAGACTTGTTCATGTCCTAGAAAATTTACATATTTTCAGAACATTTACATATCTTGGGGAAATTTACATATTTTCTGGGACAAAGATGTCTTAGCTCCTCTTCCTGATTTCCATCATGCACACAACTTTTAGACAGGAGGTTTTTTGTCTAAACTGTAGAACATGAGATGTCAGCTAATCATTGTCTGTGTCATTTGGAAGGATAAAAGTGTAATTTCCCTCAGCACAAGAGGAGGCAAACTCTAAGGTACGCACACAAACATCTCAATATGAGAAGCATTAATGTACTAAAAATATTATAACACAGCTTGTTTGTTGCTTTCCAAACTTCTGACTCCAACTTTCAGTCTCCCTCAGATTTTATCATCCCACACTAAGTTGGTACCAAATTCAGCAGGCTTTAACACCAGGCTTTTGTTCAGGTGCATCCTATTAAATTAAACTTTTAGAACACAAGTTAATCTGATTAACTGAGCACATAGACTGGTTCAGCACAGTGCTGTGACAGCTGATTCAGTGGTGGATGTTTCCCGCACATTAACTTTGATAAATAATTCAAACTTTTATTAAAGCCAGATGCTAGGAAGCAATTCCTTGAAGAGCTGGGATGAGACAACACTGGCGGCTGAGGAGGCTGTAATAAGTGCTTCTTTAAGGAAGTGAAGCGCAACAAATAACATATTTTTTAACTCCTTGTGGCTCTGTTCTGTTTGAAGGCAAAAATAACATATTTTCAATCAAAATTCATAGAGGATAGTTTAGTGGTGGCTCCCAGCTCCCAGGTTAACTTTATATCAGGTATTATTTAACTACTTGTTTAATGTTGTAATGTTTTTGTAATTCTGTTAATGTTCGAGTGCATTCATACTACCTTCACATAGAGTGGACGTTCCAACCTTCAGGCATTACTTTTAGCTACTTTCATTGATCTGTTATGTTAAGCTAACTTATTCCACTGTTCAACCATTACTTTTAGCTATTTCAACCATAAATCATTACTTCTAGTTATTTTCTATTCTATTTTAATAGCTATAGCTATTTATATAAGTTAGCATACTTATATATATATTTTTTTATATTTCAGTCATTTATCCACTGCTTTTAGCTATCAATTTACACCATTTATTCACTACTTTCAGCAAACTTTCTCAACAATTTATACTTTTAGCTCACTTGCTGAAACACTTTTCAAAAATGAAACAAAACAACAAAAACAAAAACTAGTTTGTATCTGAAGCCATATGAAAGTAAATGAAACAACCAACAAAGTGATATTTAGGTCAAACACTTACTTATCGCTGAGGGTTTTTGGACAGTATACTTGTCACGACTAAGCATTTGATTGCCAGGCTGGGGAAGCCTGGGAACAGATTTGCTATCAGTGCAGCAGAATAATGACCAATAAAACGCTGTTTCACACATTCGCCAGTTTCAAGAAAAAACAGCAGCTGAGCAAACAGGCTCTTCAATCTGGCAAACACACAAATGTTGAGTGCACATGTCCCAGACTGGCCACAATGCCAGTCTGTCTTCTGGGAAAATGATGCAGTGCTAGCCAGGATGCAAGTTGTGCAGAAGCTGCATATGTGCCCTCAACCTCCTTCCTTATCCAGCTCCTGCCAGGCTGATTTACAGCCTCTGGGTGAGGTTAATCACGGCATGGTTTGGGGACAAATGGTAAGGCAGGAAAGTGAGTCATTTGTACCGAGGATACTGACCTCTCCTTCATAGTCTTACCTGACAAAGCAGATTATTCACTCACAGAGTATTAGTTTATAATACAGTGACAAAATCAGCCAGTTTTGTGGTGCAGCCATTTATTCTGTAATTAAAAATAATAATAATCTTGATTATCTTTTGCTCTGTTGTACTGCAATAAACAGACATAAAAGAAGAGCATGTGTGTGAGCCTTTACCTAATGTCTCTCTCTCACATGCCAATGGCAGTGACTTCTCTAGTTTATTACACTGGCTCCAGTATCCCAATCAATTGTGAGTAGTCCCAATCAATTAGCTCTGCATTATTTACCCAGCAAGTCCCCATGGGATTCACTCAGACAACAGCAATTACTGTATCGCTCATCCACTCCCTGGTGCTCCGGCAGGAAAACTGATTGCTGGCTTATACTATGACATGATTCCTGCTTGGCACAGACTATTTATTATTCATCACTCACTCTGTCCACTTGATGAGTTTCATCTTGAAAATGGAGTAAATGCTTTTTTTCTACTGCACATTAAGCATTAATAGAATAAAAAATTGTCTCACACACATACACACAGGATAATCATACAGTCACAAGCAAAACATTTTCTAAAGACCAATGTCACTCTTTTTGAGTTGGAATGAAATAACATTTTTGTAATTCTTAGCCTGCTCTCTGCTTTGTGTCGTTCACATAGTCCTCCTGTGCACTTGTACTGACCATCTGTGACTAAACTGTGAGCAGCAGCGGGGGGCAACATGCTAAAACAGCTAATGCAGTGACACGACTTGTACTTGAGGGAATACCATTAGTCTCCAGTTAGTGATGGAGACGGCCATCTGTGGTTACGAAGCAAATTTTAGTGTGTTCTGTCCTCTGGCGTTAAGGAACATTTGTGACAAAATTCCTTGTGGGCACAATATCCAGACGTTGTTTCTGGCTTTCGCATGATTTTGCTTTTCACATTTTATTTTTATTAAACCAAAGCACAACGGAGTGACTCTTGACCTCTTTTAAAACAAAGAGAGTAATTGAGTTTTTGGTAAAACATATTTAAAACAAGAAGCATATTAATGACAGAGCTGCAGAGCACCAAGTCAGATAAAAGCTTTAAAGCTAAGAACACCGGTGGGGCAGCTATACAGTGTGCCCTTGCATTCACCCTATGGCTGCTGTTGAGGCCAAGCCAAGTCTATTATGGGAGACTTAATAAAAACTTAAAAGAGAATTAAAAGTATGTCCTCGAGGAGGTTCGGTGACCTTTGGTGACCTGTGATGTTTGATATCTTTTGGCAGTAAAGTGGGTCAAGTGATCTGCTCACACCAGGATTTAATGAAAGCCTTTTTCATTCCTGAGTCTTGTGTTAATGTTACTGCAGCATGGTCTGTCATGGTAATTATCAGCTGAGGAGGAGAGTGGCTTATATGTTGTGATGCCCTTGAGAAAAAAAAAAGCTGCATGCACATTATGCTCTCATGTGAGTTTATAATAAGACAATATAGGAGCTGAGATGTTGTTAGGATGAAAAAAAAAATCTTTGCCATGCTAAATGCTTTCCCAGCAGTTCTTTGCCATCTGTCTCTACTGAACTCAGAGGTAATTGTTTCGAAGAGGCAGGTTTGTGTAATTAGGATAAGCAGAAAATGGTTTTGCATGATTGAACAGTGCAACCATGACCTACAGCACATACACAAGGTAAAACTTATGAAGCACAATGTAATTCGATGAAATTAATCAATCGTCTTTCATTCACGCTGCCTTCATCCTTGGAGTATGAAAGCAAATTGTGAGTTTTATATTGTGATGCTTGTTTAGAAAATGTTCTATCTGATAGAACAGGTTACTGCACTACTGCAAAGTGGAATTTTTATGTAATTAGTGAGAAATTCCACTTTGTAGTCATACAAGTTTTGTGTACAACAAAGATTGGTATCTAATTGATTAGAATGAGCTCTTGCTCACTGCCCACTGATCAATTGCACTTTTACGGCCAAGTGCAAAAACATATGGATGGTGTACGAATATATAATAAAAGAGCATTGATGTCTAACTATATGGTCAAATTTGGTCAGACAATGGAGCAAACACATGAACAGAAATGGATCCAGAAAGACTGTTATAATATGGGCTAATATGATACATGCAGACATATCTACATGGGCAATAACAGACCAGACTGGGCAAGTGCAGACTATATTTAATTAGGAATGATTTCCTACATTGAGTGGATTTACCCTTTAACTGACTCAGCTCCAGTTTTAGGGCGGAGACGTCACACCTCCCTCTCTCTCATTAGTATTCACAGTGAGTCTCATGTCCTGAAATGCACTTGATAAGACTTGCCACGCTCTAATTTACCATAGAGGGGAAACAGGCAAATGAAATTGCTCCTCAGAATATCATTCCCATGACGAATCAATATTCCACTAAAAACTTTGTTGTTTGATTTTTTTTTCCCCCCGAAGATGGCCTTTTGAACTGCTGCAAAAACAAAAAACGGTGATCTTAAAAGCCATTTGTTAAAGCTACCGCACAGGTTATAAGAGGAGAGGTGGGTGCTGACTGCATAGAGAAAACAAGTGCTTAATTGCAATTGCTACATAGGCATTCATTCGCTTAACATGATCTTTAGTAAGTGCTGAATTCAGGAAATGATCCACTATGTAACACTATCCAGCGAGGAGGAGTGGAGCTCTTGTGTTTTATGTGTTGTTTTATGGTTCCACACTATCTGCAGCTGGTGACTTTATAAGTATGAAACACGAGCAAAAACGTTGAATAGAAAAATTTAGTGTCCACAGTGGTGTCCATCGCTTTAATAAAAAATAATGATAAAAAAAATCCCTCCCTTTAGTTGCTGCACCATATTGGATTCACTGTTGTTTATGACAATCCATAGCATGATTATCTATGGTGAGAGCCACTACAGAAACATGTGTACACAATACATAAAATAAGCCTGCAGCTCAGCACCTTTTGCACACTGATAAGTAAATGAAAATGTTGTTTCAAAGTGAGTGCAATCTGTATAAAGAGCTGCACAATGAGAGGAGGGAAAAACATTCTGTTCTCTTCTCACTGTGAATATAAAACAAGCATTATGCTCCTTATTGGCCTGTGTTCTCACCTTCTGTTTCAGGGCATCGTTCACAACTCAGATGTAACTCCTCACATCAAGGGGTCTGTCAGAGCTCAGCAGAGTGTCGGTTATATCTGTGACAGTCGAGACACAGGATGTTCGCTGACTGACTTGTTCCTGTGGTGCCATTACCTGCTATTGGCAAGTGTGTCATCAACATTATGACAAGTCGGTGACTCTCTCTCTCTCTCACACACACACGCACGCACGCACGCACGCACGCACGCACGCACGCACGCACGCACACACACACACACACACACACACACACACACACACACACACACACACACACAGTCTAGTCTCCCGTGACGCCAGCAAATATATGACTCCATTTCATCTTTTAGGATGAATCTCATCACAGCTGTTGACACATTGATGCCCACAACATTTCGTGCGGGATAACTTGGTGGTCGAGGGATCCTCCTGCAACTAAAATGAGGTATTCTGTATCCCCACAACTACCAGTGCTTCCTATTTATTCAGGTCTGTATTTGCAAGCTGCTGTAGACAAGAGCCTCAAGTGTCAAATAGAGAAATGGAAATAAGGTGGTGTTGACACTTAAACGCTGCATTGACAGCGGGGATATGTGTTTACATTCAGGTAAATGTGACTGGACTAACTATGGTGGCTCTGCAGCCTCACTGGCCTACTGTTGAAACAGTGTGTGGAGGCAGGTTACATTCATTTTCATTAACAGTGGACAAATTGTGTTTAGGAGGAACTTAATCAGATTGCATGTTCTGTGGAGGTCTGTGGTTTCTTATACAACCTTGTGCTCTATCAGTTGGGGAAATTTTTAAATCTTATTACTTGATTGATTTGATTACTCGCTGATTCAATCAACAGAGCAACTACTAAGAAACTGGAACACTTGCTCATCTTGTCGAGAGTGTCCTCAATTTGGGCAGCTACTAGAAACAAATTGACTGTATGAAAAACTCATGAACTTTTGCTGCACAATCGGCACAAAACGATACAAAACCTACACTATAACATACTTTAATGACATATTTATGTTATTATGTTGGTACCGTTATGTAATTCATATTGATTCTTGAATACACATTTGCTACTGTATATCATAAGAGCTTTAATAAGATGCTCTGACAATAAAAAGTCCATGAACACTGAGAAGCTGCAGTGAAGCTTTGAGGTCGTTTTTATGAGCAGGATAATTGGATTGCCGTTGATTTTTTTTTTTTTGTCCTCAGGGGATTTTATGTTGGGTCTCTTCTAACTCTTTTATGAACATTACACACACATATTCCTATACTTGTGAGGACTTGCTGTTGTTTTCTGTCTGATCTAAACCTGTTACTACAATTCAATTCAATTAATAAATTTTGACCTAATTATTGCAGATACATATATTTGTAGATATATGCCAGTGAGGTGAACATGCATCGCATGTGCAGCCAGACTTCAGTTCTGCTATGTGACAACAAAGAACAGGAAAAGATTAAAGACACAATCAGATGATGTTTCTATCTTTGGATTATAACTCGTCCAATAGTTGGTATCACGACCCTTATTCTACAACAGCTTGTGCACTGTGTTCTTTATGGTAACAGCAAACAAACAACATATACAGTATATCACCTTTATTTAATCAGGTTGTCTCATCGAGATTAAGATCTCTTCAGAGAGGGACCTGAGTACAGCAGGGGAAGTGTTTTCAGACTGATGACTGTACAACATACTATACAACAAACAAACTTCAGTCCCACTTCCACTGAAGCACAAACAGCAATAAAAAAATTTAAAATATCACAAATATCTATCCCAATCTTGCTGAATTTAAAGGTTTAAAATCACCCAATGGGATGAGGTGTTCAAGTTTTAAAATATGTTGTAATTTATTCCATTTATCAAGTAAAAGGCAGTGGAAAGCAGCCTTTGTGAGTTCAGTATTTACCCATGGGTTATCTAAAGTCAGTCGGTGGGTAGGAGGAACATTTAGCATGCAAAACTTCACATAAATAATCAACTGGTAAA
The DNA here is from genome assembly GCF_002814215.2 of Seriola lalandi dorsalis. Classification (NCBI taxonomy): domain Eukaryota; kingdom Metazoa; phylum Chordata; class Actinopteri; order Carangiformes; family Carangidae; genus Seriola; species Seriola lalandi. The sequence goes on from NW_019520214.1 coordinate 110,445, forward strand.
AATAACAAGCCCACAGAGAGGTGTTCACTATGTAAGAAGGACTTTTAAATAGTAAATCAGGTTGAACTGTCTATAACGAAAGTCATGATATATGGTACACCACTGCCTGTTGAAAAGCTCACTGAAAGACCACAAAAGCCACCGAAACAATCATGATGTCATAACTCTATTAATCTATCAATACTGCTATTATATGTCTTATGAAAGCTACTTGTGTACTGAACTTTACTACAGAGCTGAAGAGGCAGTGTTGAACATCACGGCGTGTTGCGATCGCTCACTGATACAAAAGAAAGTAATTTCCTCTGGGGATGGAAATTCTGTTTCCCTTTCTCCTTATACTTTCTTCTCCTATTTTCAACCAAACCCATGCCCCTGGTGCCGACGTGATTTCTTACTGATTTCTTAAAACAAACATACAAACAACATAGATTAGGAATTTTTTAAGTCAGTTGAATGAAACAAGCAGCAAGGTGATTGCTAATTTTTATCTTTACATAGATAAACTTCTTTCTTGAAGAAAACTGCCTCTCATCAACATGCTGGTATGTAGCGGTGCAAAGAATGAAGTCTCACAGGCTCAATCTGGTGCTAGATATTTAATGAAGATATTCTGTAAAGTGCAATAATATCGCTTTAGGTTCACAGTTGCTACACATCGTTATCTGCTTCCATCTTGCAGCCAGAAATTCTCATTGTCTGACTTGTTCACGCTGAACAATAACAAAATACCATAAATGTACAAAAACATAACACCATATTTATTCATAACAGTCACATAAACAGTCAACAGTCATGACCGGGACTCCCTCCTCTGAGGGCTCATTGTTGAGGCCACCTCCGGGCTCCGAGTACTGCAATGGCGGCCGTTAACTTAACATTGGCTGCTAACTGGCTAAATTCAACACGGTTGCTAATAAACACTTAACAGAACTTAACACAGTGTCACAGAAGTACAGTGTGAAGTGCAGAAATATCGCTACACAGTGTTATCTGCTTCCATCTTCCACACAGAGATTCTTCTTGTCTGACTTGCTCTCGCAAGACTTTCCTGTGACGCCACCTGTACATACACTGCTCATGTAGCGATACTGACACCTGCTGATGCTACTGCTGGTAACACTGGTAATGATTACACTGTACCCTGAATCCTAACTACAAACCCCTTCTTCCTATAAACACATACTGTATATAACACATAGCAAACACATAAAAAATACTTTAACTCCTGTTACATCCAAGGGATTATTGCACATGATTTATTGTGCCACAGGTACAACACGACTATGTAAAATAGACTGGGTTAGGCCGGGAAAAATGAGAGTGGGATTGTCACCACTGAATAAATACAATGACATCAGACTCTGAGGTCAATCTGGTAGTACTTTTTACAGGAAGACACATTGCTTCATTTGGCCTCACTTATGCGCACTGATCCTCAAGGTCACACACACGCCTTTAACTAAATGCTTTTGAGCTTTTTGTACTGGAGTAATTTATTCCTTTTCTTGTGGACAGAATTTAGCCTGTGTGTGCAAGAGGAGCACCTGCTTTTACCTTAATCACCATCAAATCCTCTGTTGTTGTTTGCAAAAGTAAGTTATGCAGCACCATTTGGTAACATTACATTCATTAGTTCAAGTAATGTCCTTTAGTACTTCCATTCTGTACAGGCACTGACTCATCTCATCAGTATCTTAATTTTGTGTGTCTCGCTGTCTCATTTAAAAAAAAAAAACTTCTCTAAATAAAACCACAGTGTGTTGATTGTCTGGGGAATTTTTTTTTAAATTTTGCCTACTGCGAATTTGTACCTCAGCTGACCTTCCAGAGGTGCTCACATAGCATATCGCTGCTATTGTTTCAAGGTAAAACCCTGGTTCAGCTAAACCAGTGAAAGGTCATAATTCTTCCCCCAAGGCTTGAAGACAGTTGGTGTGATTTCTGTCTACTATTCATTTCTTAAGCCTTATCCCAATATGCTGCAGCATGCTAATGTCTTAATCGCTGTACCACAGAGCAACGCAGACCTTGTGACATCCTTGAGAAAAGCTGCTGGGACAGACGGGGCAAGATAAGATACAAAGAGGCTAAAAGAGGAAGTCGGAGAGTCATCTTAAAAAGACTATATTTAATATAGAGGAGCCACACCTGAAATGTGATAAAGATATTTAGTACAGAAGCTGAATTCTGGTTTGTCATGTCATGAATGTCTGTAAAAAACTGCATCCGAGAGTTGTCAAGATATTTCATTCTAAACCACTACTGTGAACCTCCTGGTGGCGCCTGAGGAAGAGTCAGGGAATCACCGAGGTCCGTAGGGTTCATCATCTAGGAACCATGAATGTCTGTGCAAAATTTAATGGAAATCCATCCAGCTGCTGTCTGATATTTCAAAGCGGTGGACCAAAATACAGACTGACACTACTATCCCTAGAGTTGTGCTGCTACTGTGGCTAAAGATGGGGTAATTTCAGGTTTGTTAACATCAAGATACTGGACTAAGTGTCTGCACTAATTGATTGTTAGAGGTGCCACTGCACAGTGACATGCAATGATTTACTGATGATACTGAATGTTAAAGCACAGAGAGCAAGAGACACAAAGAGGAAGGAGAAGGAGAAGGAGAAGGAGAGAAGAAGAAGAAGAAGAAGAAGAAGAAGAAGAAGAAGAAGAAGAAGAAGAAGAAAGACATGACTGAGACGATAAAAGAACACATTCATATTGCATGTGAATATATAAATGTTGAAACACGTACAGAATCCTCACACAACGCTTGTTGTGTGGTGTAAACATTGGACAGAAGGTTTCTCCACTCCTTCCCCCTCCCTTCGCGCCTGAAATCGCTGAACTGGACTGCAGGACACAGATGAGACTCGAGATATGAAAAAAACAAATACATTTGGAGACTCCTGCACTCAGTACAAGAGAAGTTGTTTAAAAATGCATAAGCCATTAAAGTAAAAGACGTTCTTTTGTACCTCCAGCACAGAGAAAGCAGCCGTATTTTGCTGCGAGGTTACAGCTGGCAGTGCTGCTCTGGCCCTGCAGGAGATAACAGAAGATTGCTCAAGTGAATCAACGGCTACAGCAGAATTTCAGCTGACACCAGTTTTGTCTCATTCTGTCAAGAAAATCTATTTGTAAGCCCATATTCGGATTTCTGCAAGGTGGTAAAGTGAAACACGGGGTAGATATGTCGAAGTGGTCAGAGCCACTGCCAATGAGAGGAGACAGACCTTCTGATTGATAATGTAAGCAACTTGAACTGAAAGGGAGACTGTTGATTGATTGGTTGAACACTGGAACTGACTTGCAACTGTGTCAACTGTTGCAGTGATATAGAAACAAAAATATACAAATATTATAGGTTATAGGTTATAAATAGTATTTAGATATATACAGTATACAGTCTTTAAAAAATGTACCTCCATTTAGCTGGAAGTTAGGTTACTAACCATTCCAGTTCCTCCAGGTGAGGGTAACTACACAGAACACAAATCACATTACACAACAAGACTGGGTCAAAACCTAGTACCACATAATAATTGCATTCTGCCTAGTGTCTGCCAGTTTTTGCCCTTTATCTGTTTGCTTCTCTCCTACTCACATATACAGTGTTTTAAAACAGCCAAATTCCCAATAAAGTTGTTCTCATTTATGTTTTTCTGTTGTCAGACAACAAAATATGTATGAAATAATAACTGAAACGCGGCCCAAGACTACATGTTGCCAGCAGTCACTTCCAAGCCATTTCCAAGCTGCTGCTCTGCAATGCTAAATACTGATTTTATAACTGAAACGTCATCTGATAAAAATCTCCATACACATAAATTAAAGACAACAGCTGTGCTGTAATTTTGACTATATTTACACTCAAATCACTTACAGAGAAAGGTAGAGAAGTAGAGAAAGTAGAGAAAGTAGAGAAGCTGCCTTGCAGTCAGCATGGAGAGGTATGCCTTCAGAGGGAATGTCTGGCCTCACGCTCACAAGGCGATCTTGGCGATTCTCTTCTATGGAAAGGAGCCAATGTTTGTCCAAAAAGTTGCTAGATTTGTCACTATGTGCTTTTTTGGAAAAGAAAGTCAGTTAATCTAGCAACAAAGGCACTAAATTGGCGTTCACACCAAATAATTTTGAAAGAGCATCCAATAGGGAAACTCTAACACTCAGCTAGGGGTGATCAATGGTGTAACCTTATCACTCAGTCAGTCATTCAATCGGTCAGTTACCAACATTTGCATTCAGGGCTGGACCAGCCAACAACCACCCTGAGTTGACATCCCTTCAACTCTTTCACAGGGTTGTAGGGTGATTTTTTTTTTTTCAACATCTAAGGTAATGAGTTCAAATTTCCACATTGCAATCCCAAATTGTTTTATATAAATTTTCTGAAAATGTTATTTCCCTATGTATTGACTAGTTGTCACAATCTGCCAAAGACTTTTCACAACAGATCGTTTTATTTGTATACTCTTTAGAGGCCTAAAGATGATATATTATTCAGTAATTAATTTTTAAAAAGCACGAACAGAGATGTGTTTTTTTTCCACTTCCACTATTCTCTTGGGACCTTGAGACCCATCAGATTTATCTGTTTCCTCAGTGCTTGGAACCCTCATGTCAAGATCTGTCAGGGTCAGTCCTAAATATTACTATGTGTTTTCTGTACTTGTGAAATTTACCTCTGATATGGTCACAGAAATCTCCGTGGCAGATATCTCAAAACCAGGACAAATGAAGCTGAAACCAGTCTACAACTGGTTTCTACCGTGGCATGGGTAAACACCACTTTGGGTTGAGAGAGGAAATGTAATTTTGGTGAACTGACCCATTAAGCGCAATTACTTGCTTCATTGGGTAGTATGAAAAATAATTGTCAAAGAAGAAAGGAGATGATAATAAACTAGATGTTCTCAGCTCAGGATATCAGCTGCAGATATAGAAGGCACAGTCACACCATGCAGGTTTAAAGCAGCAGCACTTAAATTCATTCGTTACTTAAGTAGTCAAATAAAATACATCACCCCAAAACATAAGGTTTCATAATGAGATGAATGCTGACATCTGACACTCTGCAGTTACTCATGCAGCTAAAATTAAAATGAAGTGCAAAGAGCAGGCTCTCCGCTGATGCAAATATCCAGCTATTCCTTCATTTGATATCAACTAGCGTGAACACTGACAGGGTAAATTATAAAAGAGTACAGTCCAGTGTTATGAGCTGAAGTGGAATATGATTTGTTTTGATACCAAAAGCTTTGAACAACTCCTCACTGCAGGGAAACTATACATTATCAAGGCAACAGATTTCGAGTATTTGAGGCACAGGGAGGAGTATCACTCCAGGTCTGATGATGCGGTTTTTGCTCAGAGGATGTTTAGAGGTACTGACAGTTGGAAATTTGTCCTAGATGCATCCTTTAGTGGTTAATTAAAGAAAGGAATCAAGGTTTGTATCTTCCACAAGATGAATGAACTGAGGGCTTTAGCAGTGCTGCTCACACACCATAAGCCTGAAGACAACAAGCAGGCATGTAACAGCTAAGGTAAACACCCCGAGATGCCTCTGTGCATACGTATGTACGAGTGTGAATATACACACAGAAATGTGCACTCATGCAAAACACATACATGCATACAAGCGTTCCCCTCGAGGGATATCCCTCCTGTCGGCCACCGCTCATTCAGGCGCATATAAAACCCATAATTTTCTCAGAGGCGCCGCACACATGCATCAACTTTAACTCCAAACACACACACACACACACACACACACACACACACACACACACACACACTAACACCTGATCTCATGTCGTTCCTGTTCGCCCCCTGGTAGTAATAATGAATGAATGAAACATGAAATGTACAGTGTCCCAGCTCGTTGTTAATTTCTCTGACTGAAACATCCACAGTTCCTTCACTCGTTTGTCCTTACACGGGGTGCTGCTGTAATAATGTAATAACCCCCCCCCCCCATCTAAATCCGCATCTGACATTACTGACACACACACCGGGTCTGAGGGGTTAAACGGTGAAGTGGAGCAGAAGAAGTAGGAGTCAAGCTGACCTTTGCATCTGAATATCTCACCGCTGAGGTTCAGATAAAGGAGAAGGAGGAGGCGTGGGAGAGTAAAAACTGGAGGGGACATGTGTCTGAATCTCCTTCATCTTCTTCATGTGTGCATGTGTGCGCACACATACGCATACTTCTCCTTAATAATGCAGCAGGTGCACAGTGTACCATACATACTGATCACAGTAGGGCTCATAACATATACACTATGGTTCGTATTGTACAGATGAACCCCTCCAACACACACTTCCAGATTTCTGTACTTTTGAGGACTGAACAGTCACTTATCTAATAATCTTACCTTACCATTAACCTAAACCTGAATTAATCCTACAAACAAGTCTTAACCCTGATACAGCTCCTAAAGAATTGAAGACCACCAATCTCCATTAATGTCCACACAAAGATAGGATTACAAGAGCACATGCACACACTGTGAAACACACACATGCATTGCAATTTTCTTTGACGTGTCAGTCAGCGCTTCCTGCATCTGCCTGTCACAGCTGTTTAGCATTAATCTTCACGGTTGTTGAAGCCCCGATTCACGTTGTGGTTGTTTGTATGCTGCATGTTCATAGTCGTGTTGACTTGGTGAACAGTTTTATATAATCTGTCCTATATTTACAGGTCTGTTGTATGCAGCTGCAGGACTTACAAGACGACAGGAAAGAAAAAAAACATCTGAATCAAATATAAATCATAATATGCCAAAATGATCTTATCCTACAGCGTTGTGACAATGAGACTGTGCTGGCAAGAAGACTCTTAAACATCTCGGGGTGAAAAAAGTGTTGAAAAAACTGAAAAAGAGAGGCCTCTGTTTGTTTTCCATTTCCTATCAACAGTAAATGTTATTTTCTGTTGTTATGTGTGACTAGAGATGCACCGATACTGATATATCTGTGATAGGCCAATAAACATGCCTTGAACATACCATACAAGCTAAGAAAAAAAACAAAACTAAACATTAACATCCTTTTATATATTAACTGTATACAGTATTGCAATATGGCCTTATCCTATGAAACAACAATTCTCAAGATCTTGAATTATAAACCTCAGAAAATAATTTTTAGCCTTTTTTTTACTTAATGATTCTGACAGAGTGCTAAAATAAAGCTAATTAAAACTTAAAATGAAATGTTTATCACTCGTTTAGGTTCAATTAACATAGAACATAGGAAAGTAGAAAGCGCAAAATCACAATGGATCACAAAAGGAAATGCAGCTTTAATCTACTTCATTCAAGCATGCTTCACTCTATTTACTTATATACTAAAATTTTATATTTCAGCATTTTGTCAGACTAGGCCTAATTTAACCAAAGAACCTTAATTATTTGTTAAGCACAACAGCATATCGATGTATAGTGTTGATATGTGGTTTAACAGTCTTGCATTACAGGCGTTACTCACAATATGAAACTGACAAACCTTATCAGGCAGTTGCAAACAAACAAAAAGTCAGGCGTTTTTCTTTTTCTTTTCTTTTGCCTCCTACCAGAATTACTCATTCAAAATAACAGCTTTAGCCTTTGTAATAATAATGATGGGAAAAATAATAACAGCCTCAAGAAAATAAAATGAACAAACATGAAAACCACAGATCACTTTAACATATGGGACCACACTTAAGGTAATTTACAGTGGTTGTTACCGAATCTTAACCAAGTTATGTCAGAGACACAAAATGTTCTGTTGGAACAACTAATTCCCATTTATAAATAGATTAATGAATATGAAATCTTAGTTAAATGAACAATACAAAAAAGCACCTCAGGCCACCACAAGGAGGTTAGACAGTGGAAAGACCTGCGGCAGTAAACTGCCTTGGCATGAACATGACCTTTGAAACAGTGATAAGGGACAACACTTTCCATCTGCATGAATATTAGATGTCACTAGCCAGCTGTTAGCCACATGGCTGGTGAAGGAGCTGCTGATTGTGAAGCATATGTTATGACTGCGGTCGTATACTGTTATTTTGTTGTATGTGTTCTTCTTTTTGTGGCTTAAGAGGTGGTGTGACGTGTGTATGCAAATAGGTGTGTGCCGAAACTAGCCAGTGATTGGGGCACAGCTTTCGTGGTGGCAGCTGATTGGCTCCTGTCAGATGTCCACCACAACTTAAAAAGCCAAGATGGAGCAGCCGAGCAACAAAGGGAGAGACCCACTTGCTCACTGCCATGCCCTGTGTTCCTTGTGATACTTCAAGAGTTAGTAGGGGTGGACTACCTTTTTTTTCCTGATCACTTTTTCTCATGTTTTGGTTAGATGCTGCACTTAGTTGATGTATTTTGGTTTGGTAAGCTTTGGGCAAGTTGTGTTGATGTCTTGTTTTCAGGTAAACTTGTTTCGTTTGTTATTTTGGCCTGTGTCCTGAAGCTATAAGTCACTCTCTTCTGTAAATAAAGACACCAGCTGATAAATCTAGCATTTTTTTGGTGGCTACTTGGGACTTGGGGAGGATGGGGCATTCCTGTTGTGTCCTGGCCACCCCTAGACTGGACATATTATGAATATTACACATAATACGTTTGTTATCAACCTTAACCGAGTACTTTTTACATCTAATTCTAACATAATCAAAACCAATTATTTTTTTTATTTTTTGGAGGACTGGTTTGGCCATCTTTTTTACTGCATTGCATGTTGTGAAAATAGTGAGTCCACACTGTTAGAATATTATAACACATATTATCAAAACTTCATCATCTGCAAAACGGATGCTGCTTTCTCCTGCTGAAGGAACTTAATCAAAAAACACCAATAAAAATAATGCAATTTCTGCAAATGTACCATATTGTATTGAAGTGAAGAGAGTACCAGGTAATATGCTGTGGCAGGTGAACTGTCTGTCGTTGGCACTGAAAGAGAAAAGTAATGTCTCAGCACTGTGACACTGACCTGGGATCCTGCACCAGCGCTGGTGTGTTGAATCCCCATAGCAATTATTCAGACCTCGCAATCCAGATCACTCCAGTTACTCTTATGAGTGGAGGGAGAGGAAGCTCTACCACATGAAAGTACAGTATGAGCTGAAGCAAACACACACTAATGGTACAGTAACTACATGAATAAATAACCTAATTACATCCTCAAAAGCAAGTGACAACAAATGCACGAGCTGGCACAGGAAACCACAAAACACACAGGCAATAATATGGATTTCATATGATGGAATTACAATAGGCATGGGATGAATGAACACACACAATCACACACACATATATGCACACAGCTAATTCTCCCCCCCTACTTGTCGACATGCAATTAGATAAGCGACTGTTCGACAAGGCACTTGGCACCCACACGCTTCCATTTCAGAGCTGCTTTCATAACTGTAAAGCTCAACTCTATCAGCCCACTTTGACCAAACTCTATCAAACGGAGCCCCTTATCCCTCTCCAACACAGGGAGTCACATCCCACCCGCCCACTCCAAACCAACTCTCATTTCCCCCGCTGTCACACAATGCCTAACCCTAATGGAAGCAGCCCTCCTCCAACCAAACCCCCCCCCCCCACGGTGCCATTAAATATGATTTGCTAACACTCAGCTAAACCATGTTCCGTTATGGAGGAGATGAAAATTGCTTTGAAAATCCAATTCCTTCTATTTTCTGTAATGGGTGTAAAAAGTCAAAATTAGAGGGTTGAGCAGTTTGATGACTTTGATTTGATTCTCATTCCCAAATGTCATCGGTGAAAACTGATGAAAGTGATTTATTTAGCCAAACAAGAAAAGGCTGTGACTTCAGTGTAAATTCACAATGTCTTTTACACACAGATGAGCAGCAGTGAGAAATTACACAGGATTTCAACCCCTCTCTCAAACTGCCTTTTGTCTCTCTTCATACGTATGTCACTTTTTATATGTTTAAACAAGAGCAACGACATGAATGTCTCTGAGGAGAGACTGCCTGAAAGTTTGCTATTGTCCCTGTTTGTATGCGTCATCTTGTATCACCCTTCTCTGTCACAGCGACCTCTCTCCCACCTTCAAGGTGTGACAGCTCTGAACAGCTACAAAGATTTACCTCCAGATGTGTATGGACGACACCTCATATAAATTATCTGATTTCAGGTAGAATTTCATGCCATGATATATGAATAGTGTAATGCTTTGGGAGACATGTAACTGTTTCTTTTATGCTAATAGGTAAAACTTGTATAATGTTTATGTGTTTTTTTTTTCTCCATTTCAAACCTCCCACCGGTCAGGATTTGAATGAACCAATCCGCTTTCTTGATGTGCATGTCTGCAACACATGTTGTTGACATTGGGAGGGTGTGTGAGCTGTCCCTTCTGAAAACCTCTGCAACATACGTTCCCCATAAACACCCCTCTCTACGTAGGTTTGCAGAGGTTTACTCAGCTCAAAAAATAAATAACAGTTATAGGTTGTCACAAGTTTAATCCCTGCACCAATGTGACTCTGTCAATTCAGTGCCCTCTCTTTATAAATGAATCCTTTTAAAGGTTGGATTTCTTCTGCCACTAACCCTGCTAAAGGTTGATGCACTGTACTAGGGGGACACAAGGAAATGTGTTAACTGTGCTCCCCAGAGGCACCAGCTGCACATTTGTTCATTAGTTCATTGCACTTGTAATTTGGATCCTCGCAGTCGCAGTTGAATGTGTGCAAGGGCACCTTGAGGTTCGATGGAGGGCCGCTGCCCTTCGAGAGGCTGACAGAGTCATTTGTCAAACGGGAAAGGCCATGAATTTACTGCACCCACTGTCTTATCCGCATGTTTAACCCCCTGCACTCCTAACACACACACATACACACACCACCCACCCCTGCAATGTACGCAAGGGGATCCAGATCTGATGGAATTAGAGTGTGATAGAGAGAGAGAGCGAGGTAAAGGGAGACAGGGAGAGAGAGTTTATTAAATTAGGGGGAGACAGGAAGAGGACTGTGTGACATCATTTCAATGTCGCCTCTCACACTGCACCCCCACACCAAAACAGTTCACTGTCAAGAGCTCCATCTGGTAGACACGGGACACACACATTCACTTCCACACATACACTGCCACTCAGTAGCTACACAGACCGACACACTGCATGCTCCCTCACAGAGTCAGCAGTTCAGACAACAAAAAAAAAAAAAACAGTCCTCCGTTTCACACATCCATGCTATTGATCAGCTCCTTCATTGCCACCATGCGGCTCTGACAGTCTGTCCATGTCACTGTTCATGCAGGGGTCCATCTAGGCACCACTGGCAGCCCATTCACACGTCACACACACGTCAGATACTGTACCACATGGCTGGATCAATTTAAAGGGGTTTTAAGAGTTTTGATTTTTGATATATTTATTCGGGATAGTAATGAAAATAAATAGGAAAAACATGTACACACTCCTTTTTTCATGCAGTTGAATCACATCAACATTAGATAGACTAGATAAACACAGTCACCTCAGAGTTTCTCACATGACAGCACACACAAAGCTTACATAGGTTGTGTTCAATCAGCCAGTCACAATCTGGTGATCTAAAGCAGCTGTGATAGAGTTACCACATCTATCAGCTATCACCAGTGCACATCAAAGAGGCATTTTACACACTCCTTGATAAAAAAACATCACAAATATACACCTTCATCTCTAGAATATCCAAAGCAAGGTATATTAAACACAACATATCTATGAGAATGTCCTCAGACCTCACCAGGTGTAAGATTGCTAATGAATGAAGTGAATTCAGTAGCTCTTCCTTCTTATCAACAGATTCAACACTTTCAATTACAAAAAATGTTGAAAGAATAGTTTGAGATTTTGGGAAATATAATCATTTGCTTGCTGCGACTTGGATGGGTTGATACCAATCTCGTGTCTGCGGTAAATATGAAGCTAGCACCAACTGCTCGTTATTTTAGCTGAGGAAGTTCGTGACATGTGGCTCAAAAAAGCCTGTAACCTTGACTTTGAGTTGAGATTATTTTGTAATACTGGAAGATTATCATTTACAGAATGTGTGATTGTTTAGTGATTAGAGTAAATCATGTTGCCCCAGCAGACAGTTTAACATATGGGACCACACTTAAGGTAATTTACAGTGGTTGTTACCTAATCTTAACCAAGTTATGTCAGAGACACAAAATGACAATTTCATAGCCTCCTTGGAAGCTGCTCAATGTCATAAAAAAGATCAATTCTAAAAAATCTAGAAGAGCATGGTAAATAAGCAGATTTATAAAAATTTAAAAAATTTAAAAAATTAAAAAATAAATAAGGAAATGCAAGACATTTTGAACTGCTTAACAGTCTCACTGACGCCAGTTGTGTGGACCACAGCAGCTCTCTGTCACCTGAGCACTAACAAGCTTGCATTAGCCACCTGTTGGTCCATATGGAGCTGTGTGATAACGAAGGATTTAATTTTAAAAAGTCTAACACTTGAGATATATATATATAATAAAACAAGTCATGCCAGCAGCCCTGTGCATGGCGTGCATAGCATGCTACATAGTTTAGCATGTCCGCTAACATTTGCTAATCAGCACACAACGTACAGCTGAGGCTGATGGAAAATGACATTCATTTTGCAGATTTTTGGTCTTAAATTGTGCAATGAGAAATGTTTAAATCGTGTTGGTGCTTAAGGAAAAGTCAGGGGCTCCCCAACATCAGCAATGCATGAATATCTGTACCAAATTTCATGACAATCCCTCTGACAGCAGTTAACTATTTAAGTCTGCATAAGACTAATGGCCAATGACCAGTTGACACACAAACAGTGCCATCCCTAGAGCCATGCCAGTAGCATGACTAAAAAATATAGGTGAGCTCCAGGAGGACACTTGTATGTCCTGTCTCTCAACGAGCTGGCAAAACGTGCCAATCCATTGAAAACTTGAAAACTCTTTAAAGCTCCAACTATCGGCCTACTGAGTTGATGGAGCTACTGTAGTGTACCTGCACTGAGTCGAAGAAGCGTAGAGCAGACGTGCGTGAAATTTGAAACCTCATACAGCACATGTGTTGTGTATGTATGTTTTGTGAGTGTGGCTGTATGGGAGTGTATGTGTAACAGTGTATGCTGGAGGTACAGCAAGTCTTCCCCTGCCTAAGTGAGTGCGTATGTGTATGTATGTATGTGTGTGTGTGTGTGTGTGTGTGTGTGTTCGTTCATCTCAGCATAGAGGGGATTGAAGAAGCCTCAGTGGAGAAGCACACAGAAGGTGAAGTGTTCAGTGAAGTGTGTATTTCAGTGTGTGTGTACGTGTGATGACTCAACCTCCAATGGCTAGATCAGTGGCTAACCACAGGGGATGAGGTGTCCGTGAGAGCTGTGAGTGAAATCCAGCATGACCGCATTTTACACATGAGCAGGTGACATTTAATGTATCGGCTTGGTTTACACAGATAGAAAATATGACATATTTTTAAGAAACAGACCCTGTTATTGTGTAAATCAATTAAATCTCCCTGTAAGGCACAATTGATCTGCTGCTTGAAGAGAATTTAAAAGCAGACAGAGGTTGGGTATTTGTACCACTTGAAACTTAAACTTACATCAAAGAAATCTTTAGGTAAGAGTGTCCTTGAAGTTGAAGTTACTGTTCCACAGCACAAAAAAAAAGGCAGTAAAATGCAATGGCCAGCAACCAGCAAAGATTCAAAGACATCACTGATCCTGGCTGAGTAACAGTTCAGTACATGACCCCCATAAAACAGCTTATCATTATTTTTATGCTTTAAGTTTTCTTCTCATCTAACTGTTGGCAAGAAAGCGAAGTGTAGCATCCAAAATGTTGAACTATCCCTTTGATGACAAGGCAACTAATTATCATGTATGATGGGGATTACACTAGGGCTATAATGTGGTTTCTCAGTCAGAAAGATGTGTATAAGTTACATGGCTTGTGTACAAGGGCGTGCTCCTAACTTAACATTTAAGGACTTGTATGTATGAATGGCCTGCATTCGCTTATAAGAACTATCATAGTTCTGTAAAGCACCTCTTTGTATGTCCACATTGTTTTTCAAAACTGATGTTTTACTAATCAAGGTTCTACAGTTGAACAGTTTCAAGGTTCAGCATGAGAGACGGACCAGAGACAGATGCAATATGTATCACAAGGGCCCTTAAGACTAAAGGAAACCACAGGAATGATTCCGTAAGCAATTTGTAATATAGACAATAAATTCAGCTCATTAATCTCTTTAAAAAGAAATACTGAAGGTTGCACTTATGCAGAAATAGTAGGTGAATTTATCTTCGAATGCATATGCATGTGTGCTCATCCATGTGAGTATCCGTGATAATGATAAACTACATAAATGTGGTTTTTCCACTCTATCTTCTACAGTTTATTGAATCCCTGTATCCCATCCATCAAAGTAACCCTAACCAGTGACAACAAACACACAGATTAGGCCTCTTTTCAGCGCATGAAAACGCTGGCGTGGCATTACAGGAGGACCTAGGGGTCATGCTGAGACGGATCGAGGGCGCACAAAAAAATGCAGCCTGCCAGCAGCGCTAGAAGTCATCAGGGAGGATGTGAAACAGCAGGAAATGGCTTTGTTCATAACCCCTTTCGAGGAGGGGTCACAGCGCAGATTATTTTACAAACATGTCAAAGTGTATGTGTGTCATTATAGGAAACACGCGCTAGGTAGTAGAAATGGAGGGATCATGGTGATTTTTTTGTTTTTTTGCCAGTAATAAACTCCCTTGATAGCAAATGCTTGTAATGGACTGCACTGAGGTGAGACGTGGAAAAAAATAAGAAAAAATTGCAGCTATAGCGAGCACCACAGAGAATCCCCTCTGCTGCTGCGGAAATTGAGTTTCTTGTGGAAAATTGCTGATGTTGTGTCACATTTATTACATCACTCCGATACATGAAACAACAGAGGTTTCTGCCAAAACAAATCTCCCTGAACATTTGTAGATATTGAGGAGAAAGGGAAGAATGAAAATTCTAAATCATCTTCTGCAGGTTTCACCTTTACATTTTCTACCTAAATGCACAAACACTGGCTTTACAACCAACATTAGCACAGACATGAAAAGTAAGACATAATCAAATAACACTTCTGGGGAAAATTGCAATTCAGTGGAGGAAATAAACAGAAGGTTTGGGACTGAGAGAAAAAGACAGCTCTATGAAGTTGTGAAATTAAACTTCATGTTGTCTGTGGCTGAAAAAGCACTTGACTCTCTCTCCTCTCTGTAGATATGTGAAGATGACGGGTAATCATTTTTACTGTAAAAACATGAGTGTGTCTGTCAGGGCAATCTGTGTGAGCGCATACATGTTGCCAGGCTGCGCAATGGTGTGTCATCATGTATGTACAGCACAATATTGAAATCCTTTGTGACAGTGCACGCAACACATTCTAGGGGAACTAAATTAGCTGCTTGAGTCTATTACTTCCTCAGGGCCCATGCAGTGAGGAGGGTTAGCTGGTCAGCTAGTTCAGAGGCTAGTGTTTCCATTAGTGCTACATGTTGACACACAACGTTCATCACAATTACATAGTCGCCATCATTTTTAATAGCGCTGCAATCCTGTCATCTGGACTGCAACAGAAGCCTGCAATTAAACTGGGATATTTTTCAGCTGTTTATAGCCTGTGACACTGCAAATGCATTTTACAAATGGGAAAAGCCTGTAAAGGGAAACCATTTGAGGATAATTAGAAAGCAGTTTTCAACTCCAAACCAAATTAATCAAGTTTGGCAACAACAAAGAACGCATGCACCCGTTGACAAAAACCACTATCTCGAGGGATCAAGAAGGAAGATCTTATATAAACCACAAAACTCAGCCCCTTCTTTCAAGCAAATAAAACAAAGTTCCACTCTAAGACGTTAAGGGGAAACCTGTTAGTCACCGTGGAAACCCATCCAGACCATGTTACTCACATTTCCTTTGTCCTGAAGGCACTTTGAGGTGTATACAACAGCACCTCTGACCCTAAATTGCAGATATTGGTGATGGCACACAGCTGGAAAAAAGCTTTCCCACTGCTACTGATTGTTGAAATTTAACAGAGATGGAGAAGGGAAGCAGGATGGAGGGGATGGGAAAGAAGGAATGGAGGCTGACAGATTGAAAGAGAGAGAGGATGAAAGAAAAGATAGACATGAGGGAGTAAATGGATGGGAGAGGATGGAGATGGAGGGAAAATGAGAGTGAGAAAAAGGAAAACATATAGAAAATGAAATGCATAACCGCGCTGCTGCTCTGATAAACACCTGCAGTGAAACTGAAACCCAGCTGAGAATATATAAATATAAACTGATATCAATTTTGAATATTCTGAGGTAATATGTGTGAGTACTCATGCAACATGTATGTGCATGTATGGGTGTGTATGTGTTTCCGACTGTGTATGCATGCATGCAGTATGCATTACAGGCAAAGGTAAACACAAATATGAATGCAATTTCACACCATCTGTGTAGGAGAATGAGTTTGTATAAAACCACAGGAGACGCGTATACTGTAGGAATAAATTATTTTCAAGACTGTTGTTCCAGTAAAAACATCAGAAACATCTAATCTGGGGAAACATATCAAAGCTTTGCAGCACAAAACAGATGACTGAAGCCCAAACCCCCTGCCTGATTCTAACAAACACACATACACACACAGTGACAGCTTTATCACGCACGCCTCTTAACATCCTCTCTCCTCACTCAATGTTAGACTGTGTGTCATGGATGAATCGACCTTACAGTGTCCTTGATGAAATCTAGGTACAGTATCAAACCCTGCACCAAACCCTTAGCTGCTGTCCAATTACAGATCCAATATAGAGTGTGGTGGCCAATCACTAGTAAGCACTCAGAGGTTCAAAGGAATTGCATTTGAAGGGTTTCAGTTCAAATGAGATGTGCTTCACATTTTTAATAGTAAACAATAGTGAATTTAAAGGTTCTGTAAGCAATCATCACTGCCACTAGACCACCAGCATCTCTGCCCCCCCCCCCACACTCATTCAGCAAGGTGTTATGGAGCACAGTGAGAGTGGCCACTTAACACACAACATGTGGCACAAGTGTATTGAGAGGTCACTGTGACTTTGACCTTTGACCACCAAAATCTAAGCAGTTCATCCTTGAGTCCTGGTGAATGTTTATACCTAATTTTAAGAAGTTCTGTGAAGTACTGAGATATCGTGTCCATGAGAATTGGACAGACAACCCGACAACAATATGCAACAATAATGTAAGAAAGTGCAAGAAATGTGGAACATAATCCATTACCTCAACAGTGAAAAGGGAGAAATTTACAGCTAAAGATGGACTGAGAAGAAGAGGTGGAATGAGGATGAAATGGACATAAAAGACCAAATAGGCAGTAGGAGGGAGTGGGAATGAATTCTGGTAAAAAGCACTAAAATACAGATGTGATTGCAAAGTTATAGTTAAAGCTTTATAAAAGTGTGACCATTTTGGCACCTTTAGACATTTAGTGCTCTCTTCACAGTTTGCTCAGATTCATTCATCAGGAAGTAAAAGAAGGGGTGCCCCTATTTTCACAATGGTGAAAGTGTCATTTTGGAGCAAATCAATTCATATGCTGTAAACAAAAAAAACAAACAAAAAAAAAAAAAGTAGGTCTGGAAGTATTATATGGGGACTGAAGGTGAGACGGAAGAGAGAACAAAAGTGGTGGCAGGACAGAGACCGCAACCTGGCAGAACTAATTCAGTTTCCTCTGCCACATAGAGGGTCACTCCATATCAGACAGTGGACAACCCCATTTAGCTTTGCCAAAGACCCCGATGGGTTTAGCGAGGATTAGATGATAAGAACAAAAAAGCTCACTGGATGTAATAAGTGCAGGCAGTACAGGGAAGCTGAGTCCCATCATCATACAGAAATTATGGTTCAATTACAAAGCCGTCTCCTCCTGCTAAAATCCCAAAGACACAAATTGGCCTATGAAAGACCTTTCTTATAGCAAAGTTTCAGTCTGCGTTTAGAGATTAGCAAAGCGCAAAGCACACCAACTACGACTATGCTGTTGCTAAAGATACACAGCAAACCTACAGTACATTGACTGGGTCTCTTGATTCTGGTTATAGTGATTTACGATTTTATGATTATTTTTATTGAAGCCACAATTCAAAACCACAAAATGTGACCTAATGACATCACTAGATGAAAAATCAGGGGATCAAAGTCTGTAGCAAATTTCATGGCAGTGCATCCAATTATCAATGCATTTCACTAACAACCAAAACTATCAGCCTAATAGTGGCACAAGAGGAGAAAATCAAGAATGTCTGTACAAAATCTTGTGCCAATTTATCAAACAGATGTTTCACTGAATAAGTGAAACCTTTGATCCTGTTGTTTTTTGAAAATGTCTTCCTTTAGAAATGAGTCCCATTTCTTTTTTTCAAAAAGACGACAACACTTTGTTACAGCCATATTTCCCTAGTGATATTCTCTTCCACATTATACACCGACACAGATTTGTTACCAACCACCCCACTGTGATGTCTAAAAACATATTTTATTTTGCTCTAAGCTCTTACCGAGCTCTTTTTACCATGGCTTTTTCATGTCTGTGTCGAGGATACAGGAGTGTTTGCATCTGTTGGCAGGGTGCTCTACAGCTTTGACGCTGATATTCCTTTCTAATGGGTGTCTGACCTAGAAGTCTTGGTTTATTGTACTGTTGTGTTCATTGCTTGTTTCTCCGGATAAGTACCTTATAAGTCATTAAAATGCTCATCTCACTGCAGACATCCAAGGCTTGTGGGCTCTCAACACGTTGTGCTTTCAAACCTATTTTTGACGGTTGAATGTATTGCATGTGGGTTACTCTGTTTGTTTTGTATTTAAAATAAAGGTTTATAAAACAATATTAATCGGTATGGGACAATGACAAGGTATGTGTGGCTGTATGTGTTGTCACAGTGGCTGCCAACACTTACCTTTACATGATAGTATTAGTAGCAAATCTCTCTTTAATTCAGGGCCTGTCCTGTCTCACATGTGCCACCTGTCTTTCCTGTGCTGAAAAGCTCTCTCCTGCATCTTGCTGCTCTGGACATCTTCACGTTTCATCTTCCTGGCTGAAGAAATATAAGATTACTATTCCTCTGATGTCTGATTATTGAAATGTAGAGTATGCAGGAAAAATATCTAAAAATCACTTCCATTAAAAATATTTACAATTTACTGACAGTGACACACTCCAGTAACAATGCAGTATCCTGCCTTTACCTGCCTCACCTTTCCTGGCTCCTAGTCTGGACTTTAGTTGGGAAGCACAGGGGAGACGCGGGAACTTGCACTTGTTTGTTCAGAGCTACACTGCTTACTGCTAACTAACTAGCTAACTTGCACTACTTGTGTAACAATATTCTTTCTCAAACTTCTTAAACTTCATGATAAACCGGTGTAATTTGATCGTTTACATGCTACTGCTGACTCTTACCGCCTTTAGTTTCCACACACGTCTGCTCATGCCTATAATGCGATATCATAACCGATCTCAGGACAGTAGAAGCTGAGTCAAGGATAGCTTGACAAGCACACTTTGGTTATAGCTAATCACCCTTCAAGGAGCTAAGGATTCTCCTTAATGCGCATGCGCAAGACCGCCAAAAACCCGCTATCCTCTCCACTTGACAAGCTACAGGTCTTATCAACGGGACACACCCACAAAAAAAAAGACAGACACGAAACGGCTGAGAGTCCAGTTAGCTTTCAGAGACAATACTCTGCTGCTGCCAAAAGTAGGAAGTAAATTACCCCGTTGGGAACCACTGTGCTATAGGATGCACTGTTCCCAATACAAACTCTTGAACTAACTAACTACTGCATTTAGCTTTAAATGTTTAGCTGCTGAGTCAGTTTGTTTGCCCACACGGAACCTGTGTGGGTGTTTAATATCTATCAATCTCAGAAAAGCCCATCTGTAAAATTGTTTATGAGGCTGTCTTGGTTGGTGCACAATGCAACATATTGATAGATATAATAAAAGAAACAAATACACCAAGATATTAATGTGAGTGAGTTTTACATCTAAACCTAAAATAGGTTTGCCTCACACACATATGTTGTTGTTGTTGTTGTACCTACTTTTCAGGTTTATTTCACCATTTATCTCATGAGTGTAATTGCAAAACATATTGGTAAGATGAATAGAGTCAAAATCCAACTTTCACACAGCATCAGCTGAGACATATCTTAGAGCAGCTTAGACAAATCACACACACACACACACACACAGACCCCTCATGTCTCGAGATTAAATTTTGGGCTTCTCCCAACCTCACTCAGGTAAAGAACTTTTGGCATTAGATTATGAAGCAGCTCAACCGCCACAGGGCTAATAACATTCAGTCTACATCACCATCAGGAGGAGTAGGTCTGCTACCTTTACATTCAGAAAGGCAAGGTCAAGTAAATGGCACTTTGTATTAATCCAAGCCAAACAAACTGTGATCTCCATGTTTTCTGTAAGAGCGGAGCCCCAGCTGTGTGTTGCCTAAAACCCCTCTGGGTGACTTGATGGTCAGGGCTGGCCTAAATGGTTTTCTCTCTCTTTGTGGCCAATGGATTGAACAGACTGAAATGATGGATGAGAGGGGGAGGAAGATCTTTCAATCAATCTGTCATCCGCAGTTCTCCTCTCATCCGCGGGAAACAGGACTGATGTCATGGTCGATACAGGCAGGCTTTCGTCACTGGGAGATGTGTGTGTGTGTGTGTGTGTGTGTGTGTTCGTGTTTGTGTGTGTGAAGGAGGCATTTATGCATGCAAGTGGTGTAGAGCACCTGTTTTTGTCAGAGGATGGTATAGGATATGAATTTGTTTGTTTTCTCTCCGTGTGATGGAAGCTTGTATAGTTAAGGTGTGTGAGTATGTGTGTGTGTGAGGGAGAGAGAGGGAGTGTGGTGAAGTTAAGTAGGCAAACTGTCACCATCTGCTGCCTGGAAATACCCACTGACATCACACATCAGACTATATAAATGCTCACTTCAGCTGTTGGCTCAGTGTGAACAGCTCTCCTAATGCTTAACATGTGTGCTATGCAAGTGTTTGCTTGTTTGATTTTATTTCATTCTTCATTTACATTCCCTTACAAGGAGATTACCTCTTAAAAGACTCTCAAAACTCTACTGGGGGCACTTTAGAAGTTATTTACTTAATAGGTCCTTTTCACGGTTGACATTTTGGCAAGTCACAGAAGCAAAAGCATGAGTGTAAATAAATGGTTTAATTCCATTTGGCTGCTTCAGTTTCAAGGTCTCTGTATTGTGCATGCTGGCTCACTGTCACACTGCCATGGCTTACCAGGACACTTGAACAGAACGGAGCCATGTTGGCTTCCAGTATTCCCTAACTGGCTAATTTAGGAGGAACAAAAGTGGATAAACTCAAAATAATGAGTGTGTCAGTTCTGATTTAAAGATGGAATTGGTCAGAGAGTAAATTGAGCAGAAACCAGAAATACGGCACTTTAATTAGTCACAAAATGTGAATCATTACATGTTAAAGATTTTTGTGCAAGAAATTTTTTAAGTTGTTACCTGATGAATTTAAGAGCAAATTAAATAAACCAAAGTGCTAAAAGAGGCATCCATATCTGTCAATAAAATAAAAAGGTTTGCCCGACTCCAAAGGACAATCTGAAGACTCAATCAGTGGCTTCTACTGGCAATCCATCCTGTAATGGAGTCCATGTTTTTACAAGATTTATTGATGTCAAAGCCAACAAAAAATTTCAATTTGTTGAAGATTGCCTGGATGCATCATTAGTTTTGATAAATCCTCAGCGCGTCATCTCATTTGGGGATGAGGTGCAGCTGCAGCCTGAAGGATATACATCTGTAGCCTACTGAATAAAAAACAGGTCAACAAGGACCAGGAGAGCTCAGCTATCCACAGATAAAGCTGCTCTCAGTTGTTCTGTCAAAGAAAAAAGAAGTTGATTCTTGACCTTGAGAACAGAACATGCTACACAATAACCCCAAGTCCAAAGTCCATTTATCAGAGCTTTCACATGCTTTTCACAGTCTGTGTCAATGAATTAAGTTATTCGTCATCATGACACAGACATTCCACATTTAGGTCCTGACACAAGGATTCTTGAGCCAGCTCTGTCTGCTTATAAAAGGCCATTAGCTACCACTGAAAACCCTGACAAATCTAGTATGTGAGCCTTTGAGTTGCAATTACTTTGACACACAAAAGGGAATTATTGTCAAGGAACTATCAGAACTATTAAGATGCTTTAATACCACAGTGTAAATGCAGTCTGTTACAGGTAAAAGTCCTGCATTCAAAACACAAGTAAAGAAAATTGTACTTGTACTTTAAATAACAGAAATAGAAAACAGAGAGTTAATCCCACTGTAGCTATTAAGCAGTCTGTGAGAACTTGGCGAGCTGATCCAGCTCCAGAGCTGCTGGGAGGGAAGCCAGAGAGGAACATTGATTATCAACATTATCACCTTTATTTCCACTGATTCTCCTCAGGGCGCGCACACACACACACACGCACACACACACACACACACACACACACACACACACACACACAGACACACATTTACAGACATCCAAGGTTATTGCAGGTTCTCCTCTGTTCAACACTGGCTCCTGCGGTTGGAGCGAACAATTAATATTTCAAGGTCTTTGATTTCCCATATAAAAAAACAAGCGTTTTACTTTGTTTTTCCTTCCAGCAGAGCCCAGCACTATTGCTTTGTGAGTTATGAGAATCCAAAGGACTCATTTGGTTTTCTCCATCCAGAGTTCATCTCCGCTGCTCCAGCTAATACACATCTTATCTTATAATGAAAGAAGACCTCAAAGAAAAGCGAGGGGACATGTACAGTATTTTGCAGATTAGCATTGTTTGGCTCTTTCTGAGTGAAATCACTTGCCTTGGGAAAATTTGAAGTTGGCGTCTATTAAACGCCAAACGCACACACACATACACAAATCAAATAACTCTGATACTACTTTTATCTTTTTATTTTAAGTTTTGAAATCCGCACATACAGTGCTCTGAATCACCAGTGAATAGAGGTTGGCAAGGACAGTTTTAACAAACTGCAGGAAGTTCTGGGGTAAAATGCAAGAGAGTCTAAGCCTAATGTTGCCTGGAATGAACTGTGGAAAACACACTGAATGTTTCATGTTGTTATGGTTGCCTCCAGTATGTTAGCAACATTTCCAGAAGTCTCTCCCCGTTCCACCATTTTTACAAAGAACTTAAAGAAATGGTTTTTGGAAATACACGTCTCCACTTTCTTGTGGAGAAGATTCTCATTCAAGTTCTGTTAAAATAAAACTACAGGAAGTGGTCTGTTTGCTTGGTTTAGCTAATTGACACAATATATTTAGTTTGTCATTTTTTAAAAAAAGTGTAAAAATGGCAACTTATGGTTTTATGCTATTTCTTGGCTGGGAGCTGTGACTTTCTGAAGTCTGCCAGGAAAACATCAGATACTCCAGGAAGTTTCTGCTCCCAGCCAAGAAACATTAGGGGCACATAACCTTCACAACACTGTACTGTCTAATTTCTTCCCTTTGATTTAAAACTTTTAAAATATACTGTGATAAACTTTAGAGGATTTCATTACCTGTTACCTGTTACCAGGCTATAGCCATTTCTCTCGTTTCCAGTCTTTATGCTAAGCTAAGCTAAGTGAATGCTGCTTTAGTTACATATTCACCGTACACACGAGAGTTATGTTGGTCGTCTCATCTCCATAATGTCCTAAAACTATTCCCCTAACTAGTGTGTTGACGCTAAAAGTATTGTCACCTTGGTAAAACTTGACAGAACCCAGAATGCTTTATTTTGAAAGTTCAGTCTATAATTAACATTCATCAGTATAGTCAAGGAAAACAAACAGGATTGGAGGGTTGCAGTTATGAAGTTATAAGCACACCTACACACATATCGAGAAGGGACATTTTTGTTTTTGAATTGTGTTTTACTTCATGAAGTGACAGGTTCAGACTGAATTCAGGAACTCTTTGGGCTCATGCTCAGTCAAAATCTGGGGCCTGGTCAAAGCTCTAGACTGTTTTGCCCAACGAAGCTCCTCGTCCAGCTCCATCAGCTCACATCCAGCGCGTTATTACTCAAGCTAATCTACCTTGTATCAGCAGCTTCAGTGTCTGCCTCCCTGTCAGCCACATTGTGGGCTGCTGTGGCACCTGAGCCAGAAGGCAGAGCGATGCAGGTGATTAATGTTCGCAGGACAGAGTTGATAATAAATAAACAAACCAGCCGCCCAGTTGCTGAGGAAGCAGCGGATACCTCCTGCCATCTGTTGTGGAAGTAACTTTAGGGCCGTTTGTTTGCATCAGTGTGATATGTGGCTCTGCAGGGAAGAGATGCAGAGCTTGTTTATGTTTGAATAAATGTTTCCTTTATGTAATACATGCCTATCTCTGAGTGTTTATATTGTAGGCTATGTCAGTGACCCTGGGTGTGTTATGCACAGCTGCACTGCACCCCAGCCATGCAGGTGCTGTTTAAAATGGCTAGTGAAATGCATGAGTCAGGCAGAACTTAATGGATACTTATGAATGTTTATGACACAATGTTCGAGATGTACCTCCTCAGTCTAACCTCCACCCACAAACAGAAATTTTCATTCTGCCTCACAAGTTTGTTTTGGTTAGTTTTAAATGTCTAATTTTCTTCTCATCCCTTTTTGATAATGCACAACCCAAAAGGCTGCACAGATTTACAGCAAAATGCTTCACAGAAGGTAAAGGTCGGACAGACAACACCCCCTGGTGGTTGAATATAAGAATGACTGTCATGATTACCTTTTACCTAATGCAGCAGTTTGCAAAGGTGCAAACATAAGCAGACTTCAGGATGTCCTCAGAAAAATTGGAAGTAGAGAACTACATAGTAACGCAGTCACGGATGTAGATACTGAGGACACCGGGGTGTTGTATAATCAATATTTCCATTATGTAGATCAATGAATGCTTGTATATGAAAAAGGTCAATCATCAGGCTGAACCCACAGCGAATTGTCACTGGACGCCGCAGAGGCCACGTTTTTGTGTCCCCTGGAAGCACTTGAGTTGTTGTCTGTGGTACTTGATGTGCGTTCTGTATGTGGTTTGGTCGCATGTATTTGCAGCACACACGTGTTGACAAATTGATGAGGATGTTTTCTTAATTTGCATACATTTTCTTAAAGTGCATTGATCTCTCTCAGCCACCATACTCTGATGCTGCCTGCCCAGGAGATTTTTCATAGGATTTGAGATAAAAAGGAGAGTGAATATTGGATTTACATCAATGAAGTGGACGAACACAGCTCCAGATGAATTCTAGTGTCGCTCTACCGTGTGCTCAATGCGTAAATGTGCACGTTGCCATTATCAATGTAAAAGCAACATTTTTTCAGTGTGTTTACAGCTCGTTTTCTCGGCCTCCAAGTGGCCAAATAATCATTGGCTCCCAGCCTGTGCACAATATGATGACAACAATGAGCTTACTGAATATCTGAGTGTGATGTCCCAGCTATTTTATTCACCGTAGTTCTAAATGAGCCAAAACTAACAACATCATTCTTGCCAGATGTGGTTCCTTGAGATATTTTAATGAAATGGCCATTTGTGGTCTAATGGCTTTATAGATTTTAAAGCATCTAATCTAACAAAGCTGTAGAGACCTTTCTCACGGACCAGACTGTGGATATTTTTGACTTGTCCAACACACGTGTTACTAATAACATTAATACTGGGCTTTATTCAATTTAGGTGGAGCAGTTCCAGCTCTGGCATTGTGCTTGCTGGCTCACTCGCAGAGCTTTCCGACACCCCTAAATGAAATGGAGGCGAGGTAAATGTGATTAGTTCAACCTGTGCTTCTCCTGATATGACAAGTTTAAATCCCTGCTGTGAAAAAAAAAAAAAAAAGGGCTATGAAGATGTTTTGAAAAATAGTTGCTCTGTAATGTTTTACTGCTCCACTACAAGAGTTCACAGCCTGGGCAGGATTTTGGTGTTGAGATTCTTTAGCTGGCATCATGTCCAACTACTGTAAAAGCTTGTGTTGCCACAATAGATTCTTGGCTTTAAAGCAGTACAAGGAACGCAGGTTGGAAAAAGTAAACTTCTCAGGCCAACAGCAAAGAACGCATCATTTTACTTTTAAAAACTGAAGAAAAAAAAAAAACACAGCAATAAAATAAATGACTGTGATTAGCTATTCCAAAGAAATAAACTGTTGTGTTTGCAATGCAGTAACTGTTGGAATATTGATCCCAACAGGCCTTTTCACAGCAGACATTATGACTCCCCATAGTAGGTTGAGCACTAATAACATCAACAATGCCTCTGTTCTACTCAAACTGTCCCAGTGAGCCATTGTTCATTTTCATCATGTTTCTGTCTGATGTGATCTCTGATGGATCTTGTTCGTGAGGGTGATGTTATTATGGCATTCACGCCGGTGCTGCTGAAAAGATCAGAGGCAAACATTTTTTAAATATTTTATTTAAAAAGGGAATGAGCATCTCATTTCCCAACCACCAATGTTCATTTTTATGTGCCAAGAAATAAAAGCTGGCCTGGTTGCCATCTCCACATATAATGCAGATCTTAGATATCACAACAAAAGATGCATATTGCAACAAATTCATATAGGATTGTTAAGCAAAACATGTTCGTGATCATGCAGAGATTTTCTTAAGTCACTTATCAAAGTATGTTCTATACATAAACATACTGTTATAAGGAGCACAGCTGTTGCTACAACACGCAGTTTCTACTGCACAGTTTCTCTCACTGTCTCTCTTTCATACACACACTTAATACTTTTAGTTGTACATGTACACACACACACACACACACACACACACACACACACACACACAGATTCACAAAACACTTATGACAAGACAAAAACATTTGAATTGGTCCCAAACAACCAGTTTATCAGAGGGCTGCCACCACTGGCAGGAAGTTATTCATAAGCGAGGAAATATTCAGTACCAAACATTATGGGCCAGTTTCAATGACACTGACTACAGTATCAGTGTAATGGTTGAAAGTCAGAGTTTCAGTTCCATGTTTTAATTTGGACCAATTTCTGCTCTTCACAAGGTCACAATCTGATGCGACAAAAATACCTCATCACACAAATGAATATGGTGATCTTTTTTGGTCAAAATAGATAAAAACTAAAAAGATAAAAACTTATATTTTTTCCATTACAATTAAAGCACAAGATGTCTGGCATACAGTCTTTGTTTGAAACCATCAAATTTCTTTGAAACAACCACATATTATAGGGATTGCTCTCTGAACTTTCATTTGTTTTGCTTGTCTCTGGCACCCTCAGAGTGGAGACATTGATGCGCTACACAGGGCTGACTTTTTCCATGAAATGTAAAAATCGATGAATATCTCCCAGTTTTAAACCACTGGCTACTTTCATACAAACGCATTCTCACCCAAAACTCGACATGTCTGGACTAAACATAAAAACACATTCATTTATAGTATATTACATATTTATAATGCAGGGGTAACTATTCTTACCATACAAAGAAAACATACTATCAAAAAGATTAACAATTGCACATGATTGTTGGCTAAATATTTCAATGACACAGAGAAACATTAAAAATGGCACTGTTATTAAAAATAGATCAACATTTGAACAAAATTGTACATTTGCTTTTTTTTTCCTATCCTTTACAAAAGAAGGACATTATTTCTTTTTTTTCTTGGAATAAAAAAAAAAAATGTAAGAAAAGCTGCTGAGAAAACATAAAGAAAAGAAAAGCCTGTGTACAAAAGATTAGTTTTAAAACAGACCCTTGCTTTTCTTCAGGTTCTTTTGCTTCCAGTTTGGCATGGCGTTGAACTCAACTCGATTCATTTCAAGAAATGTCTGCAAAAGTAAGAGGAAAAATGTCACACAACAGATAGTGACAATATTTTGGCACTGTAATAACATTATAATGTAAAACATAAAGCACAGAGGTCTTTGACAGTCATTAGTTATAGACTGGATCTCTTTCTATGGAATATTTCAAATCTGTATACATGTTAATCAGCTCTAACATATTGTCAGGTATGCACTAAATAACTATGTACGATTGTCTCATCAGCAAAAGCAAACACACAACTGATTTACCTGCCAGGAAGCTTCTACTGGATGGAAGCAAAAATGATTTTTGTTGTTTTAAACCTTTAAGTTTCATACTTTGCATTTCTTATCGGTGCTGATCAGTTGCGTTTGAATATTGCTGTTAAATGTTCCTCTTGTCTTCTAACACTAAGTGTTTAGCTGTGTGATCCTTCAGGAGTCACCAGGTGTGTCCTACCTTGAAGTCCTCGTCAGACAGGTAATCCTCCAGGCGCAGAGGGTCCACTCCCTCCGGCAGCGGTTTGCGGGTCAGCTCCTCGATGGAGTACTGCTGCTTACTGAGCTTGGACAGGGCCTCCTTCACCAAGATCACCTTATTCTTGGAGCTCTCAAGCTGCATGCACATATGAATTACAGTAGAATAAACAAATGTCAAATTTAACTACTGTAGTTTCCATTTCTATATTTAAGATTTAAATTATACACAACAGATTTAAATAGATAATATGTAAATATGTGCAAATAAATTCATACCACCAGGCAATATATTGCAGTGTTCATGAGTTTAATGAGGCTGTTTGGAAACTGAAAGGTCACTGGTTTCAGTCTAAAGGAGCATTTAAAATTCACATAAATTCTTAATTTCATTAGATCAAACCTCTGTTGCACTGAAGTCTGTTTTTTCCCCAACAACTCTTCACTTCACACTAAATGTGATTCTGCATGCCATCTTTTAATAGACGCATCTGTGTGATGGCACTTTATCTGAACAGCTGAGTAAAATGATTTAGATTCTTTCTGGAGTCAACTACATGGCTCCTACCTTTGAAGTGATGCTGGTATCTTTCTCCCAGTATGGGAAGATGTTGGTGAAGGTGAGGGGCTCGCAGCCTGCTAGGACCAGATAAGCCAAGGGGGGTCGCCGAGGGTTCTTCTCTGTAAATCATACAAAAAAGCAGAATTGGAGAAGAGATGAAAATGACTAAAATGCAAAGGTGGTGATGCTACTGGATGGAGGAAGTATAAAATTACTAGCTGTGTTTTTGGTAGAATTAAGTACTTAGTGTCAGTTACTATAAGTAGTTGAAAATAAAATAAATCAATATTTAAAACACAAAAGCATACCAATCATTATTTAGCAGCAAGATAAGCAACAGGATCACAGAGTTTATTTCAGATTTGAATAATTAATTTAATAAATGATTGTGTTCTATGTGCACCACAGATGATCACTTTGGAGAGGAAATATATGAGAGCACCTGTCTGATTACAGTACATAAACATTTCAGCACTTCTGGGCTTTTAGCCAAAATTTCTGTCTGTGAACTCAGACCTTTGCAGTACTGCAGCACAGTCTCCATGGCACATTTCCTCTCGCTGTCCCAGCGCATCTTTGCAGAGCCGGTGCACTGCGTGTCTTCAGGCTGCCAGCCCTGCCACAGGTAAACCTCCATACGGTTATCCAGCAGGAACAGAGCTGGAGAAGTCATGGCATGAGAATGAGATAGGAAGGTAGAGCACTTTACACCCAATGGCACAATGGGGTAATATGTTCTACTGAAGGCGTTGTGAAGGCTAGAAGGTTGCACATGAAGTCCTAACAATAAAACATATTGATCAACAGAGAAGCATGTGAAAGAGTCTTTTAAACACCAGCACCTTATTGTTAAATTTTCATCAGTCCAAGGTTCAAACTGAGAACAATGTGAAACTGAACATCTTTGTAATTTCTGTCTGCTGCTTCTTTGTGTCCTGGATGAGAAACCTGCCAAGACAAACTCTTTGTTTCTGCAAAATCTCTCTGATTCAGATCAGGGATGAATCTCTAAAATGTACAAATTATTTTGAATTTGGATTTACAGTACAGCCACTGACATATCACCTAACAAGAGGAGTCATTTTTATTATGTAAATACTGTCCTGGTGCTGGTTCACAAATGTAATTTTGTATGTCTTCTTCCTCAACTAAGGGTCAAATATTATGTAGATATATTTCTGTTCTAGTATTGACTCCCACTGGCTCTTTCATCTTACTCTAAACATATCACACATATCAGACACAGTTTTACATTGATTTATATTCCAGAAACAAAGTGGGATGTTTAGTTTAATAGAAAGTATTAGGCAAATAATAAACATATAATTCACTGAGCTGTAACATTGCTGCAGGTGTGTGGTACCTGGCTGTTGTGTGGCGTAGAGGTTCTCCTGCAGGAAAGGCATCGCCATGACTCCCTCTATCACCCGGGCAGGATACAGCTGCTCCTCCCCTTCAAACAGCCCAGAGCTGGCACTCAGCCGGTACAGCCGGGGTGTGTAGTTGTACTTCCCTGGATCTAGAGATGACACACACACAAATCATTGTTGATCTTTCTAGCTGATAATTTGTTGCTCAGTAGGTTTAAGTAGCGTGTGATTGTGCGGACACACCTTGCAGCATACAGTCGTAGGCTTTCTTGTCCTGCGAGCCCAGAGCTTTCACGAACTCTGAGGGTTCAGCTCCTTCCTCCACCTCCTCAACTTCCACGCTGCTGGTGCTGCTCAGACCTAACTCTGAGGGACACCTCTGGGTTAATTTGTCCGCAGCTCTTTTGGCCACCTGCCTGGCACTGGCGTGTGATTTACAGCCATGCCACAAGTAGAGTTGAGCTTTCTGAGCATTAAGAAGCACTAAGCTGGCGCGTGACCGCAGACTGGCACGCTGGCAGTCCACTTCCACCAGTGAGGCCTCCACATCTGCCTCACCACGGACACAGAACAACCTCCAGCCATCTGAACACGGACGAGAGAATATGACTTTAAAAATTCTATTTGTTACTGTGACATAAAAAAATGTAAGACAAATCTGAGTCCATCGTTAACACAAGTGGTCAAGAAGTCTGAACTCACCATGTGGTATTGATGAGTTTGATACAATATTTTACAGTGAATTAAAGCCTTCAATCAGCAGTATAACAGAGCATCACTGAAAACAACAAACATCTTCTTTTGTTTTTCACCTGTGTTGTTGGCACTGTCTTCTCTGCTGCCCTTGTGGATGATCAAACCTCCCTGGAAGAGCTGGAGGAAGCACGGCGGCTCTTTCCCTTGACTCACCAACACCTGTATCCACACAAATCTTTTTTTTTTTTTTCCATTGCTAAACAGGAACCATGCCTCCAATAACAATAACGGAGAATAATAATAACATTTTGATTGTGTGCGACTGTAATGAACTGATGCTCACTTGTGACCCCCGGTGGCTTCCCAGCTCCACTGTCATTAGAGCTGAGGTTCCTTTCTCGCTGATGCTGGAATGCCGGCCCTGCCAGAAAAAACAAGCGGTCCTCTCTCTTCCAGGAGCTCCGGCGCTCAGCTCCCCGGGTTTCTGCCGCTTCCCCACTGAGAGAACAGAACCAGAGTGAACCCAGGGCTTGAAATCAGGACTTCTGCTTCCATGTCCGGACAGTTACAGGCCTTCAATGCAACACTAAAGCCTCTTTTCTTTCAAACCTTGTCATCCACAGTTAAATGTGATTATTTTCTCGACTTTTCAGTGAAATGATGGTTCCCACTCATACATGTGCTTTCCAAATAGATTGGATTTAAGTATTTTGAGTAAGTCAGACAGATACTAATTCCTCTTGCCATTAATTTTCTCCCATGTTTTACTAATATTTCATCATATTCAAACCTCCTATTTCACAAGTCTAATTCTTATTCTTCAGGCTAATGCTGGATTACAAGCATGACTCACCTAATGTGGTGACAGAGTACTTCCAACGGATGATGTAGGCATCGCCCTCGTGTAGCTGGCCCACACTCTCTTTAGGCAGCTCCTCCTCACTGTGCTCTTTGATGTGCCAGGCGTCTACAACTACTGTAGCCAACTCTGCCTGCCTACCATCCTCGGTCCTCACCAGGCCGTGGCCCCGCTGCACGTCAACTCCCTCCAGAACAGCTTTCACTGGCTCAGGCTCATTGTCCAGCAGGGCGCTGGCATCGAATGGCTGCAGTTCCAATTCGAGTGGGGAGCGGACAGTGGAGTGGACTGGACTCTGAGCACACAAACAATGTTTTTAAGTCAGTTTTAAATTTGTTACTTCACTCAGTATATTCATTAATTAAAGAGCTGGAGCAGAGCAGTGTTTCAACTTAATTCCTTTAAAACAGATCGTCAGATATCCACAGTCACTGCTAATATGTTGTTTACAGTGAGTCTAATCTCTACCTTGATTTCCTCAGCTTGAGCTGCTTCCTCTTTCTTCCTCTCAGCCCAGTCCAGGAACTTCTCTCTGAACAACGATGTCTCATTGTGCTCTGACAGCCGGCCAAACAGAGCCCAGCTCGGACGACCCTCCCCCTGCCTGGAAATCACACACACAATTACACAATCACACACACACACGTAAGTTATCATTGAAAAATTGAAAAAAAAAAAAAAAAAAAGGCTTCTTTGTGCAGATGTGCTGGCAAAATCAAACCACTAGAGGCTACAATAACACAACAAATAATCTAACAAAATCTGTTTTATAGTTGAGTGGGATTTGTCGGTCATACTCACTGAGGCACATCCTTATTTGTGCAGGAGGCATCTAAAGGGTTGACTCTGCAGTTGCTGTAGTCGTAGCTGCCGCTGTAAAGCTGTTTTCCCAGTTTGACGGCCACTTTTCTATCACCTAAGGGCACATCTTTCCCATGCCATACGTACACTTCACTGCCAAAGTCAAACACTAAGACCTGGTGTGGGGTATTACCAGCAGCAGGAAGGTGGAGAGAAAACAGAGAAATGTTTTGGTGTTATCGCAGTTATTACAACATGCAACACAACAGAAGCATAATCATAAATGTGTACAATAAGTATTAGGGATGTCTTATTAACATCTCTAACTTTCACATTAGCCTTTCATCCTAGTCATCTTTTATGAGGTCACAACTCTAAGGTGTCGTTACCTCCTTAGAGTTGAGCAAGGAGACGCTCGGGATGGAGGCCCAGGCATCTTCATGTGGCAACAGTTTGTCTCCCTGGAGTCTGTACACCCCATTAGAGTCTAGCACCCCGCTCTCATACAGTTCATCCTCCTCTGGCTCCCCTGCCCCTAAAAACACACACACACACCAACGTAAGCCTACGTGTATGACAGCAGTGGTTTACCTTCACACGGTAAACCAAGCTTCAAGCCTTTGAGTCAGAAAGCATCAACACAGCTGACATACTCTTAAGAAAAACAGTAGATACCTACAAGCTCTATTAAACAGTGTTATATTATAACATAAAGTATAAACAAGAACTGCAGTTCTCACTCACTCTCACTACAATACCAAAATAAAAGTTTGACTGTTACCCAGCAGAGGTACAGACAGAGAGAAAGCAAATGAGGATCATGAGCATGTGAACTGTTCAGTGTGTGTATAAGCCTGTGTGTGATCAGCTGAGATCACCTTGTTTGCTGGCATTCATCCTTCAGTGTACATAGTAAATGTGTGTGTTATATACCTCTGTATTTGGTCTTTCCCCCCAGCAGGCTCCAGAACTCTTTGGCCCATCGGCTCTCGGTGTTGATGCCCTCCTCCAGCACCGTCACCTGGGGGGCCTTGCAGCCGAGGTCCCTCTTGGCCTGAACGAACGAGGCCATCTCTGATGCCTGGTCACACAAAGAATAACGTACATGTTACAACTGTACAGAGGTGGAACATTTATCTCAGCAAGCACAGCAAGGAGAGAAGTAAGAAGTCTGTATTTAGTCAGGGCATGTTGATCAAAACGCAAATATGGATTTACCTGGGGCAGAAATATTCCTTCTGCAGCATTTTTTTTCTATTTCAACATTATCAAGATGTAGCAGTACCTGTCTAAACATGACAGTGCTAGCTCTGTAGCATCCAAGTATGTGTGAGATTCACTACCTTAGCTTTTTCAATGACGTTGGCAAACTCTCCACTCCACATGAAGCACTGCTTTGGCGTTATAAGAAGGAAGCAGTCGCCACTGTTTAGAGAGTTGGCTGTGGGCTCCACCAAGCGCACCTGGACATGCCTCCGACCTACAGACAGCGACAAAGTAGCTTTTACTTCTTTGCAACCAGACATAATAGCGTTTATCTCATCTGTAGTTAAAATTTGTATTTTCCTTTTTGGTTTTTAACTTAACGTCTTATGTCATTCTTTATAATAAATGGTTCTGGGTGATTAATCAACACACATCACAGCAGCATTCAACAAATATTTAAATAAAACAAACACACAGCACATTCTCTTGTGTTTCTGACCTTTGATGCGAATAAGCATGAGCTTGTTGAAAGGCAGTGTACTGTTGTTGGTCACGACATCGGTGGACTTGACACTGCGCAGGCTGACCTTGCGGAAGTTCTCCTTGCTGGCGAGGCCTGCCAAGGCCACATCGGCCAGGTTGGAGTGTTTTGCCACTGGGTGGGAGAGCAAAAATGACACAATTATCAACTACTACAGGTTAAAGGTTGAACTAATGCAGTGTCGTGATTGAATCTGCCATCAACAAAACAAACACAAACAAAGCTTTAGCATAGATTATAAAAGACAGGATGTGTTCTCTTATTTCTTCTTTTATGTGAGCTGCGCTTGACAGCAAATATATAACTGTCTTGCTTCCTCTTGCATAAATGAGAAAAGGTCACTGAGGTCAGCCCAGTCTATAGAGGGGAACTGAATATAGAGAATTGTACCTAAAATCAGGTTGGGCGCTTGAGAAATTGCCCCAGCTAAATTTCTACTGGTCCTAAGACTTTACCAAAGACTTTTCCTAAGTTACTACAGTACATGTAAAGTCATTGTCCAATTTCCTGCATGAACTGATGGGAAATTTGCTATCATGAGACTGAATTTAAAATACTAAAAGGACACTATATTTATTGGGTATAATCTCATTCTTTTGCTAGTTTTTCTATCGATGTTTTTATGGGATTAACTTTTGTTGATCCTTTCAAGCTGCTGAGCCCTCTAAGACTCTTAACTTTAGCTAGGTTAAGAACCTTAGCAGTGGCACAGTAGGTAAGTTAGAGCAGTCTTACTCCTCTCCACTTGGATCCTCTTGGTCTCCACTGTGGCTACATTAAGCCTCTGTTCAGTGTACACCTGCCGGAGGTCGTTGCGGGCAGCCAGAGCCCGCAGAGGGTTCCTGGAGCCTTGATTTCTCCGGGCTGGTCGCACTGCACGCTTGTGTTCTGCTACGGCTGAGGTGAGCCTTTAGACATTCATACACAAAACAGAGAAAATTATAAAGACAGGCAATGTAAGACCTGAAATTGACAAACATTCAAGTTCAAGAAATAAGTTAAATGTAAGTTAAAATGTATTAATATTGTTAAGGAAAATAGTTAAGACATAATCGGGGGCGAATGATCGTGTAAACATCTTCAGAGGAGGGGTAAAGATGCCACTAACTAATTTATGATTATCATAAACTAACTTTGGTGTATCAGCCTGAATCTGGCTGAGGTCCTCCTCAGTAAGAACCACACTGGAGTCCTGCAGAGTCGTGGGTGAGACAGATTTGTAAAAGCTGCCAAAGGTCTCCTCATCATCCAGGGTCATCACTTCTTTCTCCGTCTCTGCCGTCACCTCAATCGTGGATGTCCTGCTTTTGCTCACGCCTGACCCCACCACCATGAGGAAACAGAGGGGAAGGAACAGGAAGTGTTAAACTAGGGCTTTTGCCAATGATGCTTTTTTTTTTTTGCCGAGTTGTGCTTTGAGTGAATAGTGAAAGAACAAGTTCTGTAATGATTGAGATCTGTAATGTAATGTACACTATGGCTATGTGGCAGTAAAAGAAACATATACAATGCTTAATCACACAATATATAATTGAATATAATCTTATGTGGAAAACAATAACAAACAGGGGGGTTGTACCTTTATTGTGGAGCTTGTCTAGGAAGGACTCAAGCTTGTCCAGTCTTTTATCTCCTTCCACTTTGACATCAGTTCTACTGGAGATTTCTGTCCAGCACAAACAGAGGTCTGATAAACTGTGGCTCAGTACACTCAGTGTTTCAGAACAAGATTCATTTATAGCATTAATGTCAAGTTTTCAAAATTCAATAAAAGTCTCTGTCATCTGGAATTAGTGGTACCTAGTGACTCACATGAGAGCAAGAGTCTAGTTCAAGGTATCAATATATCTGAAATATTCATAACATCTGCTGATTGATTATCTGATTCACAGACTCACATACCTTCATGCGGCTTCACGGGTGTGGCATTAGACTTCTTGAGAGAGATAAGTGGTGACTCCTCCTTTCCTGTGTCTGACACAAGACCTGGTGAAAAACAAGGGGAGAATCGATGACTAATGATATGTATATATATATAAATATATATGTATGTGTGTGTGTGTGTGTGTGTGTGCGTGTGTATGTATGTGTGTGTGTGTGTGTGTGTGTGTGTGTGTGTGTGTGTGTGTGTATAAAAAGGCAAATAAAAGACACTGAGAGACACTTGAAGGAGTCATGCAGCTGAATGGAGAGTTTGCCTATCACAGCAGAACAATGAACATGCTCATACCAGCTGAAGGCCACTCAGAGTAAACTCACCTCTCTTGGCCATTCGTCCAGCCACAGTGAACTGGACGGAGTCGTTAGCTGCTCCTTTGCCTCTGCTCTTCCACTGCTCCTCCTTCTGCTTGAGGATCTTCATCCTCTCTACCAGCGACATCTTGGGCTCCACGTCTAGGTTGGACTTCTGTTGGAAAAATAATTCAATTCCAGACATAGCATTAGGACTATTTTTTGAAGAGTAAAAGTCTTTTATCCTACTGTCCATTTATTTCACATGGGAACAGACAGTTATGAGGACACAGTGATGTAACCATGAGTGAGGGAGGTTGCATGAGGATAAAAGAGACTACTGGTGATGGTGAAAGACGACAGTGAAGCAACCACATAGGCAGAGATTAATCTAACAGTGAACTATGAACGATCCCATGACTTTTAATTATTTCTGGAGGAGGGTGGCTTCTTCCAAAAACAACTACTTCCGCAGAGGTTTTTTACTGTGTCATTCAAACTTTATTTTTAAAACAAAAAACATGAAGGCTGTTGAGTCCTTACAGTAAAACACCAAAACCCCTGTTTATATAACAAGGCCATCCATCACCTACCGCTCAGTAGAGCTTTCCTTATCGTGATTTACTTCTGCTGCCATTTTTGCACCTGAACTCCATCATTAAAAATGAATTAGCAGAGGTTTACTGGGCCTCTTGGTCCCACTGGACCCCAGGAGCAGTGTTACAGTAATTAATGATATTCCACTCCTAAATATTTGAAGCGTTTTATGGCCCTGCCTGGGTTTTTACTGGCTGCCACCCCTTATTCCTTCACTTATAATGAGCAATTCACTATGTGTAATGTAGCATGAGTGGTGACTTCCTTTCTGCAGTGGGTTACAGGCAGCTTAGTCTCGCAAAGGAAAACCCATCTCTGCAGAATGACTACACAGGAGAAACACAGAAAATAAATTCCAAGCAGACAAACAGTATTATGCAGAGGACAATTGTTGAACAGCTGCAGGCAGGAGCCAAAACAATTCTTGTACTAGTGCTCTATGTGCTGTGTAACATCCAGCATTTAGTCATATGAGGGCAACAGCAGGACAGTTTGTGCTGCATGAAATTAAAGTAAATGGCAAACAAATGATTGGGATTCCCGAAAACCAAATAGCTTGTTACAGTCATAGAGGAATGTGCTTTGTGGATGAAAGATGGCCTGTGTGTGATCTGCTGACTGTCATACTATAACTTATAACATCATCTTTGCTGTATGCTCTGAAGAGTCAACTTAAACATTCACAGATGTCAGCAGCTTTAAAGAGAAAAAGATGTTGGGCTAAAGTGGTGAACTGCAGTCAGACTGATGTCAGCGTGGCATTAGAACAGGAAGACTCTCCTTGCAAAATAAGTAGTCTATCCTCTAACTGATTTTTTTATTTATTTTTTTTTAACCAATATTGTGATTTTTATAGATTATCTCCAGGCCTTTCCTGGTTGTCTCTGTGGTAATAAACAAGATACCTGCAGGGTTCTTCCTTACTGAGTTTTAATAGTACAGACACTGGCATGGAAAGACCATATTAACCAGACAACAGGTAGGAGTCTTAATATCTTAGTTTTTCCAACTCACAGAATTAGCCTTAATCAGCTACAGATGACTAGGTTTTTTGGCTGCAGTTGCTTTTAGAGTGAGCAAATAAATGATTGGTGCCGTACTTTTATTAAAAATACTACAGCTTGTTAAAGTAGTACTTTGGTATCACAGCTTCAAAATTAATTGTTCAGCCCTGCGACAGCAGGAAAAAGCTAATAATATGTCATACTGTAACTTCAATGTTTTGTGAAGTAGCATTAGGTCACAACATTTCCAAATCTGTTGATGTGAATTTCTAATGAGCAATATCATGAGTAGAGCCCGAAAAGGGGGCCTGCGCAGGGTGTGCTCTGCCTCTTACCCAGCAGATGCCTGGATACTGTGACAGTAACTCATACAAACCTTGAACAAACCATGCTATAGAACTACAACTAATGATTAATGGCTGTATCTTTTTTCCCCATAAATCTTTTTGACCTGACAGAAAATAGCAAAAATTTCTCATTGTAATTTCCCAGAGCTGAAGGTGACGTTTCCAAACAGCTTGTTTTATCTGACCAACACCCAAAGACTGTCTCTTATACACATCTATATTAGCCTGCCATGAGAGAAAAGTTCAAAGAAATACATTTAATCACACTGGCATGCACACAGAGACAACACACTGGGGCTAAACATCAAAGTGAGCTCTTGCTGATTTCATAACATGAGAGAATGCGACACATCTGACGTACAGAGACTGTCTCTTATACACATCTATATTAGCCTGCCATGAGAGAAAAGTTCAAAGAAATACATTTAATCACACTGGCATGCACACAGAGACAACACACTGGGGCTAAACATCAAAGTGAGCTCTTGCTGATTTCATAACATGAGAGAATGCGACACATCTGACGTACAGAGACTGTCTCTTATACACATCTATATTAGCCTGCCATGAGAGAAAAGTTCAAAGAAATACATTTAATCACACTGGCATGCACACAGAGACAACACACTGGGGCTAAACATCAAAGTGAGCTCTTGCTGATTTCATAACATGAGAGAATGCGACACATCTGACGTACAGAGACTGTCTCTTATACACATCTATATTAGCCTGCCATGAGAGAAAAGTTCAAAGAAATACATTTAATCACACTGGCATGCACACAGAGACAACACACTGGGGCTAAACATCAAAGTGAGCTCTTGCTGATTTCATAACATGAGAGAATGCGACACATCTGACGTACAGAGACTGTCTCTTATACACATCTATATTAGCCTGCCATGAGAGAAAAGTTCAAAGAAATACATTTAATCACACTGGCATGCACACAGAGACAACACACTGGGGCTAAACATCAAAGTGAGCTCTTGCTGATTTCATAACATGAGAGAATGCGACACATCTGACGTACAGAGATGTTTCTCCACATACACGTCCTGAATGTAGCATGAGGGCGTATGTGAGTTTTTCATTTTATTTGTACTACAAGATTGAGGAAATCCTGTTTCTTGTACCTTTAAACTATTAACATTCAAAAACACCACTTCAAAATGCTTGTACACAACAAGCTCCTAGTACAATAATACTCATAGTCATGCTCCAACACAAACCACAATATCTGTCATCTAACACAGTCCTGAAGCATTCTCACATATTGACACAGCCCCTCCAGCGAGCAGCCCATCTCTGGAGTCAATCAGAGAAGGGAAATACCTTGGCCTGACAGGACCCCAGAGAGAGGGGAGGAGAGGAAAGAGCCTGGGCCTCAAACCCCCACAGGAAACTATTTTTCTCAGCCCTGCCTTACTGTATGGTGTAGACAGCACCTCAGCCAAACCACTGACACAGATATCGAGCAACTGAGGGTCAGCAAACCACATTCATGTAGCAACGGCAAGTGTGTCGACAGCTCTGATTTCTCAGTGGTAATCTTCAGACGGGTGGAGTTTGTCCAGAGCACAGGTAGAGAAAGAGGGGCAAAATATTAAGCGATCGAGTCCATGCAAAGTGGCGCTTATGGTACATATTTATGTACAAATACTCACCTGAAGGGACAGGGAAAGGCTGACAGGCAGGTGTCAAAGTCAAAAAAAGGGGTAGATTCCACAGGTGAGGACAGAGGAAACTGGAAAGGAGGGTAAAAGGGAGGAAGAATAGTAGGAAGAGAAGAGGAAAGGAAAATTATCAGAGGAGAACGGAGAAGAAAAAGCATGGCAGGGCGACATTGGACCGCAGCAGCTGGAGTGAACAGGTTTCAGCACAGGAGACTGAAGAACAGATATGGGTCATTTAAAGCCTGGCATAAAGCTTGGGAGAATAGAAGAGCGAAAGGGAAAGGGAAACTGACTGTTTATAACAATGCATGAGGAGAAATCAAACACCATAAACTGAGATGATGTGAATCATTCCGGTTTATGACGGTATGGGACCAGCTTCATGATTTAGTTGGGCTCAAGTGAAAATGTCTCACCCCATAGGTGGAATTAATGGCAAAAGTTTGTTCCCATCAGTGCATTAACTTTGCATGGATCATGCCTATTTAGAGAACCTATTTCAACACACTCAATGTATTTGAGATAATCAGCTCATCTTTAGTTGATTATCTCTAATCCGTTTTCTGGGAATCAACACTCAAGGGACAACATTTCCAACCGAGTCTTAATGGAGTTAAGTTTCTGTGGGGGTAGCCTCAGTGTCAGTGTTTTGACTTGTGGAGAGATGTCAGACTGGTCTTCAGTGACTCATCGCTGGAAAACAAAACTTAGGCATTAAGTAAATCCTGGAGGATTTGAAAGAAAACTGTAGGTTTTCAAATATTCTTTCAATGCCTGTATGGATTTTGTAAAGGACACTTTAACATTTGCAACTTCAAACTGAATTCATATTGAAAAAGTTGTATACTCTTAATCATTAACTGGTAACAAGCTGCAAAGAGTCAATGTAACTTATGATTAACGATCAATATCCAGGACATGACAGACCCTCTTTAAATTAAATTTACAACAAGGCCTCATTTTACAACATAAGTATGGCGAACAGAACAGCTTAGCAAGCTTAACAGGAAACATCTGGAGCTGTTTGGAGATGACCATGGTGTGTACCATGCATGTTACATTCCCTGGTCTCCCACATATCAACCAAAGAGCAACAGCATCTGCTCCAGTTTGGCAGTGTCTGAGATAAATTGACATGCCTAAACCAACGGCCTTTCCCTCAAGAGGGAAACGTAAATGTAACAAGAATAGTCACATGCAAGTAAATGCCCCATAGCTAATGCACACATGGCATCATTGCCAATAATTTAGCCAAAGCATGCATTATCTACATCTCTGATGTGAGTCAGTTTCCTAGAGCTCTACAGTAGCAGCCACAGTTCACAGCAGGTTCCTGACCAATTCACAAGCAATAACCTCAGATCCAGTTAAAGGGAGAAATCCACAGACTTTTTGGACACCAGTTTGGTCCTCGTTTGTCCAGGAGTGTTGAGGATGCAGTTTTTGTGCCATTAATGGGATTACAATAAATTTTACGGACTTCTTGTTGATTTATCACAATGAAGACAGACCAAATGTAAAATGACATCACTTTAAAGTATTTAGTTGACTGGGGATTCGTCCACATTTTTGGCTGTCTGTACTTACTCATAAAAAGGCTTTTTCCAGACTAAGAGTGAATTTATTCTAAGGTTAGGTCATCTTTGGATGAAGGATGAGCCCAAACCAGAAATCCCCCAAGAGGATCACTGGTCTTTACAAACATCAAGCCAAGAGATGCTTCATACAAATAAACATGACATCACTTCAACCTTACTGTCAAATTGACTGTTTTGCTGTTGTGCATGTGGCACACAGGGTTTTTCCTCTGCTGTTAGCATCATTCTTTTCTTGCACTATGTGTAAGGTCGTTATTATGTAGTGCAATGTTCTTTTTCCACTTGAACACTCAGAGAGGGTGGCCTTGTTTGTGTAGGAGAAGAGCATGAAACCTGCACGCACTTCCAACACCACTTCAAAATGTCAATTGTCTCAGCGTTTGTTTATTAAAACCCTGAGCTGAGCTTTGTAAAACTGTCTGACCTGGATGTTTATATACATTTGTGAAACAAGAAAGTTTATGAAGAACGCTTATTTATGGAGGGAATTATTTTTGTAACCTTGAGGAGAGAAGGGACAGGGGTGCAAAACCCAGCAAAGGAAGCAGGCATTAGCTCGGACGGTTTGCAGGTGTTTGTCATGGTGTAGGATTTTATTTTTACAAGGGGAAGGGGGTGTGTCTTTCTTTCTCTCTGGGAGGCTAGCTAAGCCCTGGATCTTTGGCTTTGGCATCACCACTCCCAAATGTGCTGCACCCCCACCCCGAAAGCCCTCCTAACCTGACACCCTCTTGGCAGCCACCCGGGGAAATAAGCTGATTCAGCAGGGGAAGAAATGTGTTCGCGGCCAAATCTTTCTTTCCCGGCACACAAAGCTGAGGGGAAGCCTCGACATATGGCAGGATTTGCTCATTACATAGTTGATGTTGCAGTAATGATGTTGCAGCAAAAATGGATTTTACTTTTAAGAAGTCTTGTAGACCTGTTATTCATCCCAACTGACCAACAACTTAACCCCACTACACAAAGGAAAGGTTCAGTAAAAACTCACTCACCTTTTTCCTCCAGGCATTTTCAGAATCTTGGAGCTGACTGAAGCGATCAGCCAGTGATGTCTGGATCAGTTCAGATGGCTTGGCCTTCTTCGGTGTATCCCTCTTCTCATTGTCTCTCCCAGTCAACTCTGCCAAACTGAAAAGGGAAAAACACACATAAGTTATTTTCCTTAATTTCTTAAGGCGGTATTAAAACATACTGACTGGTTTACCTTTACTATGCCAGTCTGAGTATTACAGATGTAGAAAGGTTGAGTTCCCTGGCTTTTATTTTTGAATGTTACCCAGTCATAAGTTAATGTACTAAGTACTGTACTTAATATTTAGGAAAACTCAGACTTTTAAACTTACTGTTTTTGCACGTAATGACGCTCAGCATATTCAATTTTTGGCAGCTTTGGTCACATGCCTCAAATGAAAATGAATCAAAATTACACTTAAATATATTAAAAGGATATACTCATGTTTCAGTATTTATCATAAGCATAGAGTTTATCTTTATTTGTCAGCTTTAGCTAGAATCCATACAACTGCTACTAATTAATTAATTAATTATTATTATTATTATGTGTAAAAGGCCTGTCACTCACTTTCACACTTTTGTGTAATATTTGAGATTTATTGAGATATTTTATATTTTTTGTTCGCTTTTCTTTGGACACACAAATTACGCCGACTGTAACATA
Source organism: Seriola lalandi dorsalis (assembly GCF_002814215.2). Classification (NCBI taxonomy): domain Eukaryota; kingdom Metazoa; phylum Chordata; class Actinopteri; order Carangiformes; family Carangidae; genus Seriola; species Seriola lalandi. The sequence goes on from NW_019520214.1 coordinate 154,039, forward strand.
ATGCACGCAGTCTTTTTGTTCATCCAATGACCTCTGTTTGCGTGACGAGCCCAGACTTCCATCCAAACTGCTCTCCAGCTCCTCAACATCCTCTGACACTGTGGAGGTCTTCTCCAGGCTCTCATCAGGCGAGGAACTTCGCATCTCCTCAAAGCTCCCTCTACTGCTACCGCTGCTTCCTCCACTCTCTTGTCTGTCGATGCTGAAGCTCCCTCCGTCTGTGACATCATCAGTTAATGGCTCATCCTCATTTTCCTCACTGACCTCTTCCTCTATTTCCTCCTCCTCCTCTTCCTGTTCCTGCTCCTCCTCATATGCCTCCTCTGTCTCTTCCTCACTCTCAGGGTGGCTGAGGGTGACGCTGCTTTGTCGGGCTGGCGGGCACTCAGGCGTAGAGCCCTCGCTGTGGTCGGACTCCACACTGGTAGAGCGGCTTTTCTTAAGGATTCCCTTGATGCCTCGAGGCCCTGAGTCTTGGCGCTGCAGCGAGGGAGGCTGGCAGGGAGGAGAGGGAGGAGGAGAGGCGTCTCTGTTCTTGCTGTCAGAGAGGAGACTGGAAGGCTGATGTAGAGCGGGAGAAAAAAGGACAAAGTTCTTTTTACTGCCAGGAATTATATTTATAATATCTGGAACAAACTATTAAAGTTGCAGCACCACTTGAATAAGTGTATTCGACGCTGCTTGATTATAGGATGTAACTTTCACTGACCGGACCAACATTTCCCAATAGCAACTCTTTGGTAGTTTCCTCATAAATGGTAAAAACCTTCTTATTGCTTGTCTAAAAGTCTCATGGACTGTTATATGCAACCATGTATACAAACACATACTCCTGTTCCAACTACTACTGTCGGTGCTTACAGTGACCTACTACTGTTATCAAGAGGCTGAGGGTTAGTAGGTCTGAGGAGCAGGAAAGGATGTTAGAAAGGACATAAACGTGGGGATAAGCAAATGAATATGGAAGATTTAGGGATTAAGAATCAAACAGAAACAAACAGTGTGTCAAGAAAGTGAGGGATTTGTCCATTGTTTGGGAGATTGCATGTGCTTTGTTGTGCTTTTCAAAAAAAAAAAAAACACAATAATAGAAAACATATGCCAAGTAATGTTGCAATTGTGAGACACAAAGCCTTTTGTAGTACAAGCTATCATAAATTAACTGTTCTAATACATGCTTCAAAATACAGTAAATTGCTTCAATGAAAAAGCATAAAAACAAATCCTTTAGTGTGTGTTCAATACGCTATTGCTTAGATGGCACAACAGCAGCTGGAACAACAGCAGACGTCCCACAGACAGGTCAAAGGTCATGAGGGAGTGCTGATTTAAGAGGAGATGAATGAATATGAATACACTGAGGGCGGCTTGGTGTTAAAGTGCAATGCTAACCAGGTGGTGTGCTTAAATGAAAAACACAATGTGCATAGTGTGTGGTAAAGAGTATGTGTACATACTTTCATGACTTGTGAGGATCAGTTTAAGATCTGGGTGACGTAATCGCATTTTGTCAAGATGAAGCAAAGAACGTGTGTGTTTGTGTTGCAACTGTACATAAGTGACAGATTACAATCTACATATCATGTTTGAAAAACAAAAAGCTAAACTAAAACAGATCTGATGAGAACAGCCAAATTTAAGGTGAGTAAGAGCTCTGGAATTGGCTTACATGCAGTGGTGCAGCAGTATTGGTCAAAAATATGACCTTCCCAACAAAATCCACAGAGATGACTTGTTTTTATATTTGAGACTTATGGGAACCATGTGATGTTTTTCAAAAACTAACCTTCTTTTGCTCTGCAGTGGCAGCATATTCATGCTGCTCCTTCCATGAAGGTTCATCTGTGGCCTCTCTCTCTTCCATTGCGTTGCCTACATCAGATTTAGGAAGCCTGAAATATCAGTAAAATACAGAGAAAGAAGGTGGAAACAATTATTACATTTATTTTTTAAGAAACACTCTTAAAAGTTACTATTACTATTAGTATTATAACCATCTATTATAACCATCATTAATTATTCACACACACACACACACACACACACACTAGACTTCTTACTCCAGTGGTTACAGTGCTAAGTACAGTTTGGCTATCACTGCTTCAACTTCAATCTGGTTTGCATCACCATGGCTACCACATAATGTGTGTGTGTGTGTGTGTGTGTGTGTGCGTGTGTGTGTGTGTGTGTGTGTGTGTGTGTGTGTGTGTGTAAGAGAGAGTGTGTTATTAAAGGCAAGCCCTGCAGGTTTATCTGGTTTATCTCTGCAGCTGTTTACATCAATGGACAACCTTTCAATTGCTCTGTAATTACCTCTGTGCTCCTTTCAGTCTGCTCAGTCTGTGTGTAAGAGTGTCAGTCGGTTTCAAGGGTGTTCTATCTGCTTGTGTTGTAGTATATGTAATATATCACAGTTCACCAAATATCACTTGACTGGTAAAAAAAAAAAACCCATAGCTCCATTCAAAAGTGTTAATGTAGACGGTCTAATAAAAAGATCTGACCACGCTGGCATGAAAAGCAGTTTGAACCTGCTTACCTGGTAGAGGCTTCCTCTTCGTCACTGCTCATTAGCTTACGCTTTACTCCGTCACCAGCATGTCTGTCGCTGCTTCCATCCTCTGTCCCATCCAGGTCCTACAGGCAGAGAGAGGGGTGAAGGTTAGGGGTTGGATTTTTGAGACGTACTGCTGAAGCCTTACACCAGCTGTAAGAAACAAATCTTGATAAGGAAGTGAGTGAATGAATAAGGCTCCACCCCTCCACTTGTTCAGAGGTCAGGGCTGTGGTTTATGAGTGACTGAGAAGGAGGGTTTTACTGGATTGGAGCAAGTATGAGAAATCTACGCACCTTGAGTACATACAGTACAAACTAAAATGGAGACAGATGAGCACTGCCAGTGCTGCATTTTCCACATTAAAGCAAAGTCTCCTTGAGGGAACCATTTTGGTTTGTTTTTATTTATTTTTTTACCTTCTGTAAAGGTTAAACATTGCTTCACTGGGTCCACTGTCTGACTCACTGTCCATATTAAGATCAGAGGGTAAGATACAGTTGACGATGTAGGGTTATTACTCTCTCATAGGCCCTTTACAATTAAAACAGTGAGTGATACATGCAAATCAAACAAAATAGTTATTCATTTTCTGCAGAAACCAAGTTTTAAGACATTTTATGATCTTTTTAATACCACATAGGATGCAATTTAATGCCTTTTTGAGAGTATGATGAAAGATGACAAGGCCTATAAACATTTATTATTGTATGACATTTTTCAGTACTTCCTAGCAGTATATAACAATAATTCCTAATGATATAATGAATTAATGTGACCTGGGTGTAGTACGCAACATAAAATGGATGGGTTGCTGCAGTAGTCAGTGTTATCAGTGTTACACAGTGTTTAGGCACACACTGATTACATAACTTACCCACCATCCCCATCGTCTTTTTTCATTTTCTTTTAGACATAAAACCCATTTGGTTATTTGTCACACTTCAGTGGTATCACTCACATTCATTCATTCATTCATTCATTTTCTACCGCTTATCCTCTAGTAGGGTCGCGGGGGGGCTGGAGCCTATCCCAGCATCTTTTCGGGCGAGAGGCGGGGTACGCCCTGGACAGGTCGCCAGTCCATCGCAGGGCAAACACATCGAGACAGACAACCATTCACACTCACTCACTCACTCACATTCATCAAGCAAAAAACTGTAATTTGTAAAATACTAGTTATCAATGCTCTGTCGTACACTAAAATTATAAAAGTGTATAAAGACAGTTTTTAGCTCTAACAGCCCACAATCAGATACAAAACATTTTATAACAGGGAAAATTAAATATTTAAGACCTTTTTAATGCGTTCTAGGTTTTTTTTTTTCAAGACTTGGAGATACACTATCAACCTGAAATGGATAGTCCTGTTTGATACCAGCTAAATGAAAGATGAATAGAAAAAGAGGGACCTTATCTAATCACAAAATCTCAATCAGTTTGATCCATTAAAAAAAGACATAATTTAAGTCTCACTTTATCTCTGCGCATCTTGTTTTAGGTCTACTTGTAGTCAGAGACTTTTTAAAACCTGGATACAGTGTGAACCCGTGCAGCTGTGTGAGAGCTTTGTCAGTAAACACTTTGCTGGTGCCCTGGGGTGACCTGGTGAAGATAAGTGGATCTCCTGCTGTGAGGAAAGCTATGTAAATCAAATGCTGTTTTTTCACAAAATTACATACGGAAGCTTACACAATTAGAGACCTCTTAGAAACCAACTGATCCTCACAGATTTTAAAGAAAGATCTTATTTTCCACCCAGCAGGAATATATCCCCTTCTGCAAAACAAGTTTTTATATACTAGTCTGGAAATTCAGTCATAAAATTCATAATATAAATGAGCTGTATCTTTCTCCTGAATTCTGCATGCACACATTTTATTGCCTCCATCCGTGTTGGAAAGCAGACACACTATAACCTCACTCCTACTTGGTCTCTCCTGCTGGAGACACTGATTCACTGGCTTTCATCAGTGACTGTGGAGGAGAAATGAGTGATAAGGGCAAAGTGAAGACAGCAAATGAGCATCTGTCACTGCTGATGACCTTCAAGTGAGAGACCTTATAATAACAGAGATGTAGGGCAGAACAACTGACAGAGAGAGAAGACAAAAAAAGATAAAGAAAAAGTTTGATTGTGAGATAGCCTCTTTGTGGGAGCCTGTTTTCCCAGCACTTTTTTGGTTGGAGCGTCTTGCTGCCATCTGCGTTCACTTGGCCAACCTTGGCACTGCTCCTGGTCTGTGAAGGCCAAGTTTGAACAGCTATTTACATCCACTATCATGAAACCCAACCACTTCTGAAACCTAACCAGCCTGGGAAAAGCCGATACCCAGCTCATTTTTAAGCACACATGTAGCTTTCCCTAAGGATTGGGGACATTATCCAGTTTTTGTTTCCGAGTGCATCTTCTGGCTCTCTAGACTTTTCTTCCCACCGATGCTTTAAGACCTCCATGGACTGTGTGTGCGGAAGTCATGACTTTGGCCAAGCCTGTATCCAGGTGCAGGACAGCTCAGAGCTGTATGGAACAGCTCAATTTGTTATTAATGGAGCAAACTTCCAGAGGGAGGTTGAAGCATACACCAGCTGCACTGGAAAGGGCTTTGACTAAAGCAGCAAGGGATATAAAAAGAATTAACCATAGACTGGTGATAAAATATGGATATAGCATCTGTGACATCACTCAAAAGATTAGACATTGATGATTTTAAGTTTGGATTTGGTAATCTGTGTGCTGTCATCTTGGCAGTTTTAGGAGGAATGAAATTTAAATTAAAAAAGGGGGAGGCTGGAAAGTGGCTGAGACACGTGTGAATCAGGCAAACATGCTTCTATGATAATTTGGGCATTGTAAATGTACTTTGGACCTGTGATCATTTAAACATATTCTACATTAAAAACAAGTAATTAATCAAGGTTTAGTTGGTACATACTATGCCATATTTTGAACCATGAAAACCTTGACAAACAACAAAGTGTTTCAAAAATACCGTACCTTAGAAAGAGACATTTTGGATGTAGCAGACGTCTTGGATGAGTCCACAGGTGTCTCATTAACTGAAAAGAACACACACAGACAAGGTTGACCATGTATGCAGAGAATTGGATCCGCACATGATCGGGCAAAGTGTCACGTTAGAATGATGGTTTAAGATGGATGGTATGTGTTTGGCCTCCACAACATGATGCACTGTCTGGTCTCGCACTAACTTTTTGTAAACATTGAACACAATCGCATGTAAACGCAGAACTCGGCACAAGACACACACACACGCACACACGCACACATACACACACACACACACACACACACACACACACACACACACACACACGATGTGTGCACTGACCTCAGGTTGAGTCTGAGAAGTTACCAGGCACCAGTGGATTCAGAGAGTCACTCTGACATAAAAGAGTGATAGTAAGATATGCGACTGTGGGATATGTGGGAGGAATACATTTACTTTGTGTTTGTGCTTATGTGTGCGAGAGAAAGAAAATAATTTCTCATGTGAGCTGTCTAATCAAAACCAGCCCTGAGAATATAATAATCTTCTAATCCGGACAAAAGGAAACAATTAAATTTAATGATATTCCAAAACAACACAAATTTCTTAAGTCAGCACACTCAATCCCATTCTCCAGCTCTAAATCTGTTTTTATTGCCTTGACAATTTAACATTTCAAGCCAAGGTGGCCCCCCTCTCTAAAGAAAACAGAGGAACAAACAAATCCAAATAATGGCATGTCTCTGAAAAACCCCCGTTCTGCACTGGAAAAAACTGCTCAGTTTAGGCCTAATACTCTCGTTATGATTTATGTTTCCATGCTCCCCTGCTGTCCAGAACTTAGCATGATTTAGTTCAGATGATGAAACATTAAGCATTGCAGACTGCTGATTCCACTCAGACTGTACTCCTTTAGTTTTCAACTCCGGTCCAATCTTTTTACATCATCATCCATCCAACATCCAAGTGAAAGAGAGGGAGAGCGAAAGCGAGAGAAAGAGAGAGAGAGAGAGAGAGAGAGAGAGAGAGAGAGAGAGAGAGAGAGAGAAGAAAAACTCAAGAGACGGAAAAACCTCCACTTAAGTTCACTGACTCTTCAATAAGTGTTTTCATCCATCTCACAAGACTGCTAAGCTTTAGCTGCTGAGAACTTTCTGGATGGGCGTTTGACCTTTTAATGGCCAATAGAGTCTGGACATATCAGAGTACATGATGAAACAAAGTAGAGTTCATATAATCTGCACAATATGTTTTACAGCAGCACCGACTCTCTCCCTCCAGAGGGAAAATCTAGTAGTATTTGCTTTGAATGAAGACACTGCACCTGCAATGTATATGGCCACCTATTGTTTACAATGATTATGGAGGAGAAAAGGGTTCTAAATATGTTTAGATGTAGCACCTTTCCAGCAAAGTCATGGTGAGCTGAAATCATTCTGAATGCACTAATGACAAACTGCACTTGCACAGTGGAAACACATCTAACTGAAGGCCTGAGTATGAAACAGTTAAGATAGCTGAAAGCTGGAGGGTCAGGGAAACCCTCGATGCGACCATGAGAGGCGTTCTGGCTCTGAGCACTGACTCCTCTGCCAGCTTGGACAGGAAGTTCCATCAGCTCTGTGTATGCACTGCCAGTGCTCTCATACTCTGTGGCTCTGTCACGCACATACTGTATCTCTATTAAAGATGAACACTGACTGTCCTTTCTTTCTCTTTCTGTATCTGTTTCTCTTCCAACCAGAAAAATACACTGTTATTTTTGGTCTCTTTTAGTCAGTTATTTTACAAACCATGTTTGACAGATAATCATCAGAGCAAAGGAAATCCCCAGTATTCAGTATTATTTTGTCTTCATATTTTTGGTCTAAATCAATGATTTGGTTTAACAGGCTAAATTTTACTCAAATGAAATAAATATATTAAATATTTCCGAACATACTGGATTTTTTCTTAAAGACTGACAAACTTAAAGTCATGTTTGTATTAACAGACCAGAAAATTCCAAGATTCCAAAAATGTATGTAGCATTTTATTATTGTTCATTTTTGTCTTCACGTTGTGGAATTAAATTCTACAATTTCTCATCATAGATTAGACCCAGTTTACTGAGATGATGGTATAGCCCATATACAGCCTATGTTGCTGCAACAAAAAAGCTCCACTAATGGCAGTGGATGAGTTAGCAGCTCAGTAAAATACAATAATCCAATAATATTTGGATACACCAGCTCTGTCATTTACTACTTATGTGTGTTCTGCACTTTTTACATTTAGAAAATATAGGAACAATGCATTATCTCAATCAGTGATTACAATGAAAAACCTTTCAACATAAAAGGTCTTAGATTAGAGAACTAGCTTATACTGTAACCTCAACATAATGTCTTTGATATTTTATAGTCTTATGACTCAAGTTTTAGTTCTTTGCTTCTTTTGTTTTGATTAGGTTTGAAAATGATTTAGACTTGTTCAACCTGACTTCCTGATTGAAGTAAAAAATGTTACACAACACTGCAACACGCGTCCTGAAATACTGACATACCTGCTGTTTGCTAAAGGTACCTTCCTATCACCCCTTTGTCGCTATCTTTTTTTTCTTGTACAATCAGGCAGTAACACACAGACAGACAAACAGACCGACAGACAGACCGACAGACAGACCGACAGACAGGCGACAGACAGACAGGCGACAGACAGACAGACTCTCAGGCTGTGGGCTCAGGTGGCTGACTGAGTCAGAAAAGCAGCCAGTAGCCCATGTGTAAACTTAACCATTTTCTTCTCTCAATAGTAGCAGGCTCCAAAATTAGCTCATAATGCTAGCTGGCTGAAACAAGCTTCCAGTGTAATTGCATACGGTCAAACATTTGCACAGAAAAACACGAGTGTATGCGCGCACCTCCTACGACCCGATCTTTGAACAAAAACTCTGCAAACACGTGCCAAACATTATCTCCCTTATTTTTGAGAAAGAAAACCATTGCCTGAGGCTCGACATAAACTTTAAATTAGACAATAAAACACGTCCAAGCACATCAATAGATCTGTTTTCTTTCACTCCTCCTCAGTGGCAGAGTATTACAAAGAAAAGGTCTATAAACCAGGTAGGTGATCTGACATCAGCAATGAGCTCAGTGTTCCTTTAACACTGAGTAATAGCGATAGCTTGAATGAGTTAAGGGATAAAGCAGTCCGTGGAACAATATAGGATGTGAGTGTGGTGTAAGTGGAGGGTTCGTCTTACCCTGTGGCTCCTTGGTGTCATCAGTTTCCAGCAGCCTAGGAGAGAGAGTGAGAGAGAGAGAGTGAGAGTGAGAGACAGAGAGAGAGTGACAGAGAGAGAGAGAGAGAGACACAGAGAGACAAATGAGGTCACTCTAACATACTGAGGTGATGACAGGATTACGCAGCTGTTACAACTGATGCTTACAAGCTTGACATAAAAATTAGTATATGAAGTCTAAATCACACAGCTATAATCCAAAAATGTACACTTAAGCCACATTTAAAAAAGATGCAACATAAACCAAACGAACAGGGATGAAGAAAGAAACTTACACTCCCTTGTACGTTATGCACCCCACAACATTTACGAAAACTGCTCTTCCAGTCCCTTGTTAGCAAAGACAGAACAGCAATGCCTGTGTAGCATCTGAAGATGGCCATTCATCTCTAAGTAATGGGCGTTAAATATGGATGGGGACAGCAGCTGCCTGTGGGGCAGCAGTGCTGATGTAACAGGAGAGGGAGGGCAGGGGGTTGGGGGCTGCTTTAAACACAATAGAGAATCGTGGTGGACATCTGGAAGGGGTCAAAGGTTATTGAAGAAGGGGAGATAGCCCCAAGCTCATCTGCCCAATCGAGATCGGGACCATTGTCTAAATAAAGCCAGGTCCATTTAAAATGCTGTGTTTCCTTCAAGTACAAAACATTGTGCTCCATTAAAATACAGCAGCAACAGTTTCAACTGACCACATGACAACGTGTCAATGAGCAGTGGCAACTGAGTTGTTTTGAGTCACTTTGTGTCTATTTTAGTGACATTTTGAAGATGAATGATTAAATAAAAACTACAGGACATTCTATAAAATATTATATCAAACACCTATGATGTAGAATACATATCTTAATGCAGAGTTATTCAGCTGTCAAACACATCAAATAAACGCTTTAACAATATAAAAGTAAGAATACTGTAGTGTGGACTATGTTATGAGGGAAAAACAAAAATATAACAAAATATTGAATCCAACTCAGTGTCGTCTAACTTGTCCTTGTTTGAGTCCCAAAACACTGTTGAAAAGTAATTTTTACAGTAATTTTAGGATTGGGTTTGGCTACCGCAGAAAGTTGTGTCAGTTTTCGGATGGACTGCCTCAGCAGAGCCTTGTCATACTGTGGGAAGTCAAAATATGCCAGACCAAGGTACTTATGGTGTGTGAATATGGTGTAGTTGGAGATGGGAAATGCGATGGAAAACAAATTGTTGGAGTTACCAATATCAGTGATGTCATACACACCAGTCTGTGGGTGTGTAATATACACATGAACTTTAAAATTAACTTATTACAGTGTCACATAATTTACATAACTTCACCCATTTAAAGCTACTGGAAAGTCTGTTTGTAGACCTTGGTGACTAAATAATTTACTCTGCAACTGCAGGGCTCAGCAACACTTCATCAACCCCACCCACACTTTGACTGCTGGCTGACGGAGAGGGGCCACACATGTTGTTGCTATGCTCCCATAAGACCAGATAAGAAGAGTGGAGTGCAGAGATTGGGCGAGAAGAAAAACAGCAATACAGTAATGGGGGAAGTTGGAGTTAAAAGTAAATGGCTTTTAGTATTCAGGATTTACGGTAAACATTCTCATTCTTGCTCCATTACATTATGGCATGCACACAAAGCATTAAGTGACACTGTGAAATAGAGAGGGGGGTGAAATAAGAGTATAGTATGGATATAATCATAACTCTGACATGGTTAAAAGATTTAGTTCTTGTTTCCTCTAATTTGTGTATTTAACTGTTGGAAATCTTGCCCCCCTCATATAAATGGTACAATAAATCTGCAATAGTTGAGCCATGTAAACAAAGATTAGGCCAAATGTCATCCAATCTTGTTTCTAATCTAAGGCTTTTGACCAGCACCATTGTGCCAGTAGCACAGCTGCTGGTATTTACTACACAGTACAACACATATGAATTTCCCATAAATGGATAAAATCTACAAATCAACTACATTCTGTATATTGTGATAGGTAACAGGAATAGATGTAAAAACTTTTCCATGTACAGTATTGTGTACAGTTAACTATGAATCCAACTCCCATTACCTTACTTTTGTATATCATTCTTTTTACTTATTTACACTACTATGTGTATAGAAGCATGATAAGTTTGCACAAGTACAGTACCCTGGTACATACAGTCCCTGCTACATACATTTTGCGACGGCTGCCGCCACTGCTTCAGAATATTTTGAAATGTCATGTCATTACACGACTCCGCAGAGGTGCAGTCTTGCTGTGGCCTGCTGGTTTAGCTCAAAACTGGCCAGACGACCTGCTTGGTTCGGCTTTCCATACTATCCCCCTGCATAATACAGTGAAATATTCATTTGATGCAGCGGTGACAGACTCAGATCAGACACTGAGATTAGAAAAATACAGGTTCATAAAGCCACGATGCTAATAATCATTAGCAAAGCAGTGTAGAAATCATTCAGCTACTCAGCTACTCACCCTCCGAGCGCCACTTTCAGTGGTTAAAATGACAAACGTTACTAATTAATGTTAATTCTGTCAGTAACATGATGTCAGGCCTAAATTAAACTTGGCTGTTGTCTGTTTGTGTGCTCGCTACATGCTGCTCTTAGCACTTGTCAGAGATAAATTGTGAGGGAAGAAGCTCCACTCTGTAACACTGCTGTACAACCACAAATTACCTGTGAGTGTTTTCTTTAGTTCATACAGAGTGAGATGTCTTCTTTCCCGTCATATCACTGTCAGGGTGGCATTCTCCCAACTGAACTTTCTTTCATATCATATCAGTAATTTAAGCTTTTTGACTACATTTTTGAAAAACAGCCTTCAGTATTTGTTCAGTATCAACATTGTGATAACTGTCAAAATAACAATTATCAAATAAATGCAGACAGAAAAAAATACAAAAAGTGTACTTTTGGTATTCAAGTCAATTAAATAATTTTGCTTGCTTCCATCATTGAGGGAAAACACTTACAGCCCCCGCTGTTGAAAAAAATCATATGTACTAAATTTTTGTAAATATTTAATATTAAAGGATGAATTTCAAGTGACATTTGTAAATGTCAAAGTGAAGTGTTTGGGAATGTCACCATTCAAGTGTGACTTTACGCGGGGAGGATTCCTGTCTGCCTCAGATAAACCTGTTGACAGACAGTTTTCATTATCACTGGGACAGCTCAGTTCCAGTTTCCTTCATGCTATTTCTGTAACAGACGCACACAAACACACTGCCTAACAAGGCTCAGTGAATATTTGCGAAGCTCTAATCATAAAGTACATGCAAGTCAGCCAGGAATCAGGGATATACTGAACTGATATGAAATTCAGAATGAGCTGTAAGGATACTTTGAAAGAACACAAATATCTCCAATCACCCCCTGGAACTGATGGTGAAAGCATAATATACAAATAAACCTCTTATATATGGTGGGGGGGGGGGGTCAGCCGATGAGTTTGTGTGAGTGTCACCGAGTGCCACAAGTGTGCCTGTACACAGGACTGCACAGCTGGAATTTGACATGCAGCAAACCTCATAACAAAACTGACAAGATTAGTAGATAACATGACAGGCATGTGAGACAAACACATCAACATGTCAACCCGTCTTCGTGCTCTCTGTAATTAAAAATGTCATCCATATCTTTGTGTGTGACTTTACTCTGTATTTTGCCAAATATTCATTCTGCTGTGGTTAACCGATGCTGGAAGAAAACAGCTTCTTTCCCACCGCACATTGCTGCAAAACACAATTTTATTTAAACTTCCTCTATATCCAAAAATAAGCACAAACCTTATGCTTGAAAAGATTTATGATCTGTATCCATTTCAACACTAAATTTTGCACTGAAAAAATGAAACACATTCTGATATAAACAGGACGATATCCAAAACAAACAAAAAAAATACATTTCATTATTAAACTAATACAGTTTTGCCTTGAAAGATTATCAGATAAGATCTGATGAAACTTTGTTCTGCGTGTACTGCATTTATTTTCAAGGTTTATTAGAACACAAGACATGTCTTTCCCAGTCTTATGAAGTAAACGGTTCTAACAAGCCATCAATCAAATCGATCTAGATATCTTGCTTCATTAAGCACAGGGCATGAAAACTTGGCAAAGCTCAATTTCCCTCCCCCCGCAAGCCCCAAACTCTGAAATGATCTTAAAGCCCTGTCCACCTCAGTTCTTCGCTCTCTATTGTCATTCCCTCAGGCTGTTTTTCAAAAAGCAGACAAGAGCAGACAAGTCTGGCTATGTGCAAACAGCAGGATCCCCTGCTTGATTACAGCTGAAACATCCCCAGACCCACGACTGGACATGTCTTACTCTATGCACAATTCTAAGAAAAGCATTCCTGGCAGCATATATGAAAACTCCAAAGTCTTCCAAGTCATCCTGACAAGACCGGTTTGTTATTCCCAAATGTGCTAAACATGTGAGAACCCCCAGATGACTCTAAAGTGAACCAAAACAAGCAGCGTGCATATCATCACTGCAAAGCATACCATGGCAAAATAAATGTGGCAGTTCTCTGCCTTGCACGCATGGCCAATTTTGGAAATGTTAGCAGCCATGTTTACTTCAAACAGAAGATAGCACTAAGTGGCCTCCAAATGTGCAGACTTGTTGCCTCCTCTTCACTCATTAGAAGCCAGTAAGCCATTTTACAATAACCTAATAGACGTCTTTACAAGCTGCAAATGTTCTCTAAATCAAGGAATACCTCAGACAGAGCTACTGTTCAATGGCAATTTTTGCGTGGATCTGATCATTATGCTCCAAGTTTCAGCAGATTTATTTGTACGTCATGTGTGTATAGACTGTATAGCTATTCATTACTCTGTCCACACTTACGGCCACGGATCGGAGTTTCATTCTTTTATGGATGTAATATGAATATGTATGTAAATTACTAAATCTCATCAGCGTCAGTGAGCCAATAAGCATGTAGCATGCTAAGACCAAAATCCAATAATGCTGATGATTGGCTGTTTATTTACACAAGCATGTTAGAGTATGTAAAGAGACCAAGCTTTGAAATAAAACGAAAGTAAAACTAAAATTTGGACCACAATTTGCATCGTAATTTTCTTTTTGTTAAAATGGATTTGATAAAATTGGAACAGAAAAAAGTATAGTTAAGAATTGGTATCAAAGTGAAGGTGTCTGCATCAGTAACGATTTTCGAATATTTCTGAACAATGCCTTGCCCTATCCGTACTCTTACCCTAGTCAAAACTGAGATACATACAAGAAAATCTAAATAATAAATGCTGATTTTATTGAAGTCTATTCCTGAGATGTTAGCCTGGGCCACTTGCACTCGCATTCTGAGTCTCTATGCCAGGTCAGCTTAGTGTTTAATGTCTACGGCCAAGTTTATGTCACATTGAGAACAACAGTGTCACTGGTCTTGCACAAACAATGAGTAAAAAGGAGTGTGCTTTTGTTTAAACTTGTGAAATGTTAATAAACTAACCTGAAATGAGAGGTCATCTTTATGGAGGAGACAGCTTCTGATTTGGAGGATAAAATTGCATCTGTTTTGAGGTGAGTGGTAGCCTCTTTTTCATCATTAGTTTGCTCCACAGGTTCTACTACTTTATTCCTGAGGCCCCTCCTGCTATATGTTGGCTCTGCTCCATTATCCTCATATTTTTCCTTCTCCTTGGTTACTGAAGACACAGTTTCGGATGTGTCAGCAATTTTCCTGTCCCTGCGGACATATTTGGAGGTGAATTCTTCTGTGTTGCCATAGCGCTCAGCAAGCTCCCTCCTCCTCTCTGCTTTGTAGCGGGCAATTCGCTCAGCCTTGGTCTCTGGGGCTGAGCTCTGCAAGGTGTCTATTCCATCCATTATGCAGTTCAACACTGTTTAAATGATAAGATTCAAATTTGCTTCTTCAACTGGTATGGTGTCCAAGTTTCTTGTAGATCTTCCTCGATAGCAATGTCTCACTCCATCAAAATCACCCCAGAGCTGCAAACAAGAAAGGAAGAGATCATTAGTGCGTTATGATTGTAGAGTTCAATGTAAGAAGACAGGCTCTCTAAAACTGTGTAAAATCAGATGTACCGAGACATTTACCTCTCCAGCTTTCATAGGAAACTGCCTTAAATGTAGAGCTCCAAGCCAAGCTCTGCCCTGCCCCAGCTAACCCCCCCCCACCGCAGAGACACACACACCCCAGCTCTGCTCAAAGACAGCCGACCACCACAGCGAGACTCTCATATAACCTCTGTTCCATTGACTCACATGGAGCCGGCTGGAAAGAGGGAGGAGGAAGTAAGAGAAAGTGAGAAACACACATCAAATAATATCTTCATCCCATTTTATTCCTCACTTAGTTGAGGCTTTGTGCCTGGGCTAATCACCTCTTGAACATTATCCCACCCCATAATGACTCTGTATTTACTACAAACACAGTACATGAGAAAGTCTAGATTGCCCTTAAGTGTGAGTGTGAATGTGTTTAGTCTATATTTGTGCGCCTACTCCAGTGTGTGCAGAGACTCTGGTATAGCCTTCCAGGCTCTTGTGTACCTGAGAAGGAAAATCTGTTAAGCATCTTTCCACCTCTTGCACAATAAAACATTTTCTATTTAATAACTTTTCACTTTTCAATACCAAGCGTTAAATTTAGGAGGTAAAAATTAGGAAGCTGAGTTGAGCTCATTTTGTTCCATTAAGTATTCACAGAGTAGAAAACCACACATGGCTGAGATGCAGAGATTTGAAAATTGCACTTATGTAAATGCATCACCAGCTGACAGCAGCAATGAAAACTGTGTGTGTGCAGGTTTTCACTGCTCCACACCAAGACGTTTTTCACATCACAAGTATGCTTACGATGCTTTGGGGCTTCTGTCTGAAGAAAGCCAAACAGAAGAGAAGGAGATGAATAAAAAGGAGGTATATTTATGTTAGAGAGGTTGGGGGGGGGGTTAATGTAGCCCCCTGTTTTCCATTAAATGGCAGGGCATAAGTTAATTCAGCACCCTGGTTCTCACATTTATAGCCAGGGAACAGGGGAAAAATATACAAGATGGTGCTTTGTCTGTAAAGTGTTAGTAATTAAAGAGTCAGGAACAATGAGGGAAAGTGAAGAATGGGTCAAGTCAAGAGGGACAGGAGATGTGAGACTGCCCTGGTCGTAAGAGCCTTTTCTGTAATGATGACAAGACTGAACAAATCTCAACTGCATCCCTCAGACCCTTGACCACCTGCTGGGCTATAAAAACCAGCTCAGAATTAGGACTCTCGGTCCATTTCAAATTTATGGCTTTGAAAAATTAGACAGGAAATCAGTGTGTGTCAGGGGATGTGTGTGTGTGTGTCTGTGTGTCTGCGTGTGTGTGTGTGTGTGTGTTTAAGTGGTTGTGTGTGTTTCAGTCTTCACCTTGACCTCTCCTATCCCTCCTCCACCTAACATAACGGTTCTTGACTAAACAATAAGGGACCACAGTGCCTCCCTTGTGTAAATTTAAATGCAGTTAAACCATAAACTGCTAGACTATTACATGTTGTCCATCACCTGTGGGAAATATATGCTCTAACCTATGTAGAAAAAAATCACCATCTGTTTGTTAAATGAACAAATCAGTACAGTTCATTTCCATTCCTGTTAGTCCAGCGAGCAAGTATCCATAGCCAATCAAACAGCCAGAACAGAAACTAGAACCAATTCTAGGAAGGTAACCAGGATCAGATGAGGCTAAAGCTTTTTAAATGGAGTTGACAACAGGAAAACCAAATGGCCAATTAAAAAGGCAAGCCTAATCAATTGGTAGTGGTAAATCCATTGCTACCCAGCTTCAAGCCTTCAGGAGCTCCACAGCTTGATAAGAAAAGGATGTCACAGGAGATATGTTACATTTTTGCTCTAGGGTTAAAAAAGTTAGCATTTCAAAAAGGTTTGTTTTGGTTGTGAAGTCCATCAAATAATAATGGTAAAAAACTCAGATTGAGGCAACAGTAAATTGTGATGCTCCCTGACCTATCTTAGGCAAAGAGCCATTTTCCTCATCAAAAATGAATGCAAAAACTTTTGGGTTTCAACTGAATGTCACTCCAATGCCTGTGAATTACCTTATGAAGGCAAAACGATCCAGAGTTTGGATGTTGATTTCAGGACTATGCACAAGCTTACATAATTCACCTAGGTCATTACCTATAAAAGGAGTGCTAAACAGTATGCTAAAGCTGGTCCATAGAGACCCAGAACATCAGGGCTGCTTTGTTTGGAAGCTGCCTCTGTTATTTTAACAAGGGGGACTGAAAACACAGTTGTGAGTCATACTTTAAAAATCATCATGCCTATCAGCAAATGTGAACTCACCCAAGAATATTTGTTTTGGTAGGAGATTTGCACAGCCACAATAGCCAGAGGTGCCATTACCTATTTATGGTTATTTCTTCAGAAATACAGACAAGTGCAGGCAGGCAGAAACCTGCAGGACCAAAACACAACAAGAGGGCTCTGAATAAGATCAATTGTGCAAGTGCGGATTAAGTACATGATGATAAAGGTAGTTTTGGAGGGCAGAAACATATTTGCTTCCATTAGTATCAGACTGAAGTGGAGAAGCAAGCTTGTTTGGTCTGACTGCACTCAATGTGACATTTAACACAACTGAGAAGTTTGTTGATGGGCAGAATGTGGGAAACATATCTGAGCACACACCTGGCTTTTGTTTCACTGACGACAGTGCATCTGTCTTGCTCAGTATGCAGTTATACCAGTCCGACTTGCCAATTCATGCGGGCAATATTATTTCTGCTCCTCTAGGGCATGTAAACAAACTGAGTCCGTCGTTTCCAATCACTGGAGTGTTATCTGACCTTTTGTTGCCCGTTGGGAGTTCGTACTGGCTACAAGAGGAAGATCTGTCTAAACAGAGGCCAAATGTGTCACTTCCTGGCCGTGCCCCATATCCTTCTTCATAAAACCCCATTAATCAGGAAATGTTACTCATAAACCTGGCAAATGTCCATTTCTCTCTTGAGACAGGATGGGTAAGGGCAGTGAGAAAACTTTGAATGGGTTCAAAAGCCAGACATCCCCTTTGCACTCAGTATCAGATTTACTATCATAATTTCCTCTTATAAGGCAAAGTGCTCTGTGGTGGTCATATTTCAAATATTTACTTCTCTGCAAAGAGCACCAGTCATTATAAGCAGTTACTTTAGATTATATAATATCTGTTTTAGGCCTACTAACAACTGCAATAAACCACAAATGCAGAAGTTTCAACACGTGAGGCGGTTCAAAGATGATTTAAAATGTGTGAGGGGAGTTGTTGAGTTTATCTATGTCCACCAATCCAGCAGTTCAATGGCTTCCAACCTTTTTGGTCATTTGTCTCCCCACAGCTTTGTCAGATAAACTCAAGCACGCCACCATCAACACCACGCTTTATATTCCAAATATGTTCATTTGAATTGGTTTTACACTGGATGTTATTTCACACTATTCATTATATAAACAATGTGAACTGTTGATGTTTTAGGTTGGTTGCATTTGTATTACTCCCATTTACCAGACATTTAAACCATTCATCTATTACTTTTAGGTAACTAATTGCTGTTTAATTCATTAAACCAAACTATTTCAACCACTTATCCAATACATTTACTTATTTATCCAATACTTTTAGTAAACTATTTCTACCATGTATGCTTATGCATTACTTTTAGCATTTCAGACCTCTCTTCTTGCTTGTTACCTGGTTTCCACATACACAAAGTACCCTCTGGGTGACAAGCACCCCTGGTTGGGAATTACAGACTGTAGTTTAACAGCATCTATGGTGTCCTTATACTCTGAATGTGTTGGTGTTCTGATTTAACACAGAGGTGAGAACTTGAAACTGACTAACCTTCAGACACAGGAGGTTCAGTAGAATAAGAAAGCTCTCAAAATACACTATCTGATAAGTCTTGTTATGCCAACACAAAGTTCTATCAACATCCTTGTGTACACCAGGAACACAGCAGCTCTCAAAGCACAGAAAAAATGTATTGTTGCTCAATAGGAATTGTTGAGGCAAGTAACACTATGAGGAGATATGCAAAAAAGGTTAGAACAGGGAAAATTGAATTGCGCAAAGTTCGTTTTAACATTATGAAATGTGAATCAAGTAAAGCACCTGAAAAAAAAAATCCATTCAAATTTAATGATTTCATTCTTACTCATAGCCCACTGATGTTATTACAACAGGAAACAATGGGAAGCAGGCTGCTTATGGAAAAAGAATACCTGTCACACAGATCCATAGGGAGGACACACACATTAACTCACTGATTCATTCCAAGACAAGGGCCAGCCAGAAAGCTGCCTCAGAGGCAAAGGTTGACCTGTAGCCCACCAGTGTGTATTTTTTCAGAAATCACGTGTCCACACAAGCGGACAGAGCAGGAATGCAGGCTACACCCTACTCATAAACAGTGGATTTGCATGGGAAAGGTAAGGGATCTTGACTGTATAAAAACATGAAATCAGGGGCTTTTTCATAAAGTGAGACAAACTGAAGCTTGAAGAGGCAAAGTGATACCTCAGTCACTTCATTGGCCCAGGACCAAGCAATGTTCATTCAAGCACTGTTTAGCAAACATTTAAAAAGGACAGACCGTCTGCCATTTGGTTCAACCACCGAACCCACAGCTCTCTGTAAGTCATCAATTTAATGACAGGGGTCACAGCACTAATGGAAGATATAGAGCTTGCAACTAACAAATTACTGTACAAACGTGTCAGCAATTTTTCTGCATTTACTTTACTGGAATTCCATTGTTCTGCATCATCTATATCATTTTTTTTAATCTTACCTTGAAACTCTAGTTACCACCACATAGCTTCACACCTTAACCTTCTAGCATTTTGACAATTCTTAGGTTTACAATGGACACCTCAGTAAAGTTGTAGTCACACTTGAAAAGGACACTACACGAGGTATCTGTTCGGCTACAACAATTATGACAACATTTTGCCACTGGAAACCTTCAGGAATCCACATAAAGAAACCACAAGGATCAGAGAGTCTTTAAGACATCCATTTTCCTTTGCTGCACAAAAAAACAGAGGAGGCAGTTAAAGATATAGCCAACTCCTGACACACATTCTTCCTGAGGGAAGAAGGTGGAGAGTGGAAACTTTGCTCCACTGAGAAAACCAGGTGCCAGTGTAAAAACCGACTGCCGGTTCTTCGGCTGGTGTTCTGAGAAATTTTCAGCCACGTTCAGGAACCATAAAGGAGCAAAACAAAAGATGGAAGTATCAAGTACTCTTGAGTGAAGAGGCAAGTGGCGGTTTCACTGCATAGAGTATCTGAGTGACTTCCTTGCTTTGAGGTTCGGTCACATAATGACTATCCCAAATCTCTGTGCTCAGACAGCCACAATAAAAATCTTATTTATGGTTAAAGGAAGATGTAATCTTACCTTTATTCTGTACAATAAGCACCCAGTAAAAGTGACATACCAGGCTACTGTTGACTAATAATCAAAATATTGTCAGGATAGCTTGTGTCCTTTGATTTGTACAGAAAACAGCGTGTTGCATGTTTGTCTGCATGAGTGTGTGTGACAACGACTAGGTCATGTGATCAACCATTGAAATCAGATAGGCCTAAGTATGGTTCACCAGTGCCTAATCCAATAACTCTATCTTCCACAAACTGGACATTAAGCATCAGCTTCCAGCCGATCTATTCAACCAAACAAATGCATCAGAAAACAGCTGGAGAGGGGTGGGGTGGGGTGGGGGGCGGGTCCAGGGTGTGTCACACTTTTTTAAGCCACCCTCACACAACAATCAACCACATACTGAGTGGTCAATGTGTCTCTCATTAAAAAGCAATCTTTCAGCATTTAAGACGGCAGCATTAAGTTTTAATTGCATTTGTAGACGCTCACAACACTTCATCCTGTTGAAACGGGCCCCCACTTCCAGAGAACTTCAAAGGGTGATTCCGACAGGAGGGGTGTGTTTGTCTAACATGGCAAATGCCCTTCTTTCATATGACTCAAATCTTCCCTGGCTTTCAGCTGCAAAGAAAGGAGGAAAATGGGGGGTGCGGGGGTTGTGGAGTGACAGAGGAAGGAAAAGCAGAGGAAAGAGGAAAAGGAGTATGAAGGGTGGATGAAAAGAGTCCAGAGGCAAAGAAGAGTGGGTACAACAAGAGAATTGAGAGAGCTGCAGAGGTCAGAGCAAGTGGGAAAGAGGAAAGGAGATGGAAAGGAGTCTGGAGAGAATGGGCTTTTGTGGGGGTGGATGTGATGGCTTTGTGGGGCATGTGTCTCCACGGTGCCAAGGGGCCCCAGTCTGGTGGTATGGGGGCGGAGGGAGGACAAGATCTGCTGCTGCTGCAGAGGAGGAGGAGGAGGATGGGGCAAAAACAGGACTGGAGACTAATCCATCTCTCCCTCTCCCTCCCTCTCTGTCTCCCCTCTCGTTCTCACATAGACACAAAGTCCCTCAAATCCCTTTTACCAGAAGTCCTGCTGACTGTAACCAGTCACCCGAAAGGCAGTTGACATAACACCCCCCTGGGTACTCATGCCTGCACTCTGCTTTGCCTTAGTAACTGACACTGTAAAAACTGTACTGACCTGCTTGAGGCAGAGCTACGATTGCCACCAGGCAAAGAAAGAGTGCTGCTTTCCCTCCTTGAAATCTCTGACAAGGGGGATGGATCATCATTCAATCTCAACAAAGCTATGAGGTTAAAGACAGAAGAGCATGCTGTATTTTCCTCTTTTTTTATCGTTTACAGGCTAGCTCTTTGTCCCAGGCTTCCGGCTTTCTGTTCGCCCTATTCAAAGGACCCATTAAATGTGACGTATGGGAAAGCAAACAAGCAAACTCACACAAAAACACACACTGCAGTGCAAACTGACACACAACTGAAGAATTGTGAAAACAGGGCAACAGGAATACACACACTGACTCTCCAACAGGGCTACAATCATGGAAGCAGCAGTGGTGAGTAGGAAGGGTGGGGTATAATATGCATCTACTCTCACAATGTGCTGAATTGGATTCTTTCCAAAGCGTTAATGTGGGCCAGAAACAAACACACGCAGGTATTTTTATGGGACAGATATACTGTAGTAGCTACAGTTAAAGCACCTACCCTCACACCAATCACTACCCTTTGTTGTACACTAACATACGGAAAGCATTGCCTTGCTGCAGCAACACTTCAAGTGTGTTAAATTTGCAGACTTTTGACGAAAAGAATGAGAAATGTGTATTTATCAGTAAACTCCATGGAAAGTGTGCCAACTATTTTTAAAGTTGAACGAGGCCAGTCATTTTGAATATCACTGATGTTTTGTTTAATTTATTCGTCCTCTTCCATGTGTACTTCCAGGATTTATTATACAAGTTCTTGAAGCCGCTTTCTATCAAATTTGCATATGCATGTAACTTGCATACCATAAAGTTAAATTTATAAGTTGCCAGCAAGGATGAAAGTAACAGACAAATGACATGACTTTAGATACAGTATATTAAAAACATACACTTCAATTGCCATAAAATTATATAAATATACATGGCCTCACACTATTTTCAAAGTAAATACATATTTACACTATTTCACTCATGGCAATGTAACTACACATGCATGTTAAACATCAAAAGCATGCAACCCCAACTTTCTCTACAAATATTCTGAGCTAAACGCAGAGGTTAGTGATGTGTTCTGTCATTCTTACTCACAGTTTACCACAGAGTAACTACAGAGCAGTCTCCAACCCTCCAACCCTCTAATGCGATTTTTCTGCTTGTCAACAACTTATCAACATGGTCCTCATCACCGTCTTCATACAGACAAGACTGAACAGAGAAAGAAGGCGACATGAGGAGGAGGAGGAGGGGTGGGATCAGTGGGGTGGAATGTCTCATCCAGAGAATCCTGCTCGCAGGGTTTCTCCCTCGCAGCTCTCTGGTGTCCACTGCGCGGAGCAGACACCATCTGGCCAGCTGGAATGCTACTGAGCAGGGGGTGGAGGGGTTAAGGGGGTCTCCTATCCTTGGGGGGATGGGTTATGGCGGAGAGATGGAGTATTAACAGTAGTGGTACTTACCACTAAGCCAGATGAACTAAACTGTTTTAAGTGAAAAAAAACAAAACAAAACACATGAACAGATAGCAATACTGAGGCCACTGGGGTTGTTGTCCTTTCTGTATCTTGTATAGCGTCTACATGAAAATGTATAAAATGATGATTAAACGATAAATCTAACCTGTTGTTTGCTTAGGTGCGCAGAAACAGTGTGTACTGCCCCTTCATATAATATTACGAGAACTACTAATATGCGTAGGCACAGGGTTTGTGTGTGAGAGCTTTAGAGGTGTGGCAGGCAAATGTTCTTACCTTTTGACAGAGCCATGCTAGCTTTTAAGCCTTTAAGCTAAGCTAAGTTAACTGACCGCTAGCGGTAGCTTCATATTTACCATACAAACATTTGAGTGGCATCAATCCTTTTGTCTAACTCTCAGCAATAAAGCGAATAAGCATACATTTCAAAATGTCAATTGCCTTATGATTAGTTTAAATGTTCATTGTGTGAAGTGTGCGGAGAATGATGACGGGTGACTATTTTGTGGCTGATGTTGCAGGTGGCTTATGAGAACTCCCCTTTGTGAAAAATCAACAAACCTCTCTCCTGAACTAATATTCACATGGACACAACCCTAAAATAAAACTGGTTCTTCAAATTCTGACAATGTGACATTTTTATGGCACAAACCTGATTGAAACAGGAGCTACTGTTTAGGATATAGACTGTAATCTAATGGTAATAAAACAGAGGATAAGATGAAAAAGGGAAGCATCATTTGCATTTGTGCTGTAAACTTGTCCCATTAATATAAATTCAAGGCAACCCTTAAAACCCCCCTTCAATTTCCATTAACATTTCAAACACAATCCCTGCATATGGTTTACCAGAGATACATTTGTTTTGCATGTTTTATTAATGGTTGTTTCATGGCAACATCTGTCACTCACATGGACACAAAGATAATAAAACCCTGGTTGACATGCACAGAAAGGGTTTCCCATAAACCCATTCATTTGAACACAGATTCAAAACACCCTCTGATATTTTATCCAGAGGCTTTGTTTTGAGTTGACGATGGTGTCAGAAGAAATTCGGCTCTGGCACAGAGCTAAAGCAAAGTGAAATGTAGTATGGAGAGAGGCCTTGTGCTGCCTCTACGCATGGAAACTATTATGCGTGCACAAATTAAATGAATGTCTGAAGTATAACCATATGTTTATGTGCCATTCAAATATTACACTGGTTAAAGACATCACTAACGTGGGCCTCGGCTGTGCAGTTACTGACCAAATACAGTTAGTATCCTGGTGTTGAAGCTGGAAGCGGTCCATGCTAACTGCTAGCTAAGTTTATAAATATGTCTTAGCGGAGATTAGCCTGAGGGTAACCCCGAGCACTCCTCCCTGTGGACTTCCGATTGCTCATATTGTCACATCCCTTCTGCTTTATATAAATATTTGTACTGTAGGACTTCTCTGCTGTGCAGCCAACATTAAACCCAAGTGAGAGCTGAGGAGAGAGGATGGGTCAAACCTAAAGAGGGAGATGTGATGAGAGGGTGGATCTTGCGCCTGTCATTTTTGCAGCCAAGTTTTGCGGTTCAGCTGCAGCATGTTACTTAACTGTTAAGTAACACAGGCAGGTACTGTACAGCTTCAGACTGAGAACTGCTCATAATACTTATATCTCACTGACCATGTGTAAAACCATTTCTTCTATTTCATAAAAGCTGTCTTACTTTGTACATAAGCATCTTCATAGCACTTCATTGTGGAGAACCTTTACACAAGAGCAAGTGGGATACACTTTCAAGTGGTTCTTAAGCCTTCTTCATATTATGAATACAATGTGGTCACAAACACAAGCATGAAAAAATAACCCTTACAGGCCTCCGTGGATATTTTGCTTAATCTCACCAGGTGCAGAAATGCATAATACCAGAAGCTTTAATAAAGACAATTCACTACAAAGGTGTGTCTAGGTATCTTTCAGCCACCCAAAAACAGTCATAAAAGTAGTTAGCTGCTACTTTCAGAATAAACTGAGACAATCCAGGTGCACAAGTGTACTTATTTTGGGCCTCTCTCTTTTAGAGCCTTGTTAAAAACCTTAATCACCCATATAAATCTAAGTTACAATCCTAATTTAACAAGAGTGTTTTTTTGTTTTTTTTTTACATCCCTTCAATTACTTTTCAGCTTAGCAACACCCTGTGGGAGGTACATTCACTCATTGCACCAAACATCTTTCACCTTTTTGGCAGCATACTGGCAAGCAGCAGCACAATACACAAAATAAAGGCCTAATGAGAGACCATCAACTGCTCTGAAGCTTAAAGAGGAGAGAAAGTCCTTTGACGGCTCCCAATAATGAGCTGTAATGCACCAAGCAACAAGAGAGGGCTTTGGTCCCACAGTTTTTGAGGGTACAGTGAGTCATACTGATGCTTGCTCAACTGAGATAAAACTCTTTCTATGGGATCACCTTCCCAATTAAGCTACTACTTCTTGAGCTACAACTGCTCTGAAATGCAGGATCATTCTAGAGAAAAAGGCCAGGAGGGGTTTAAAGCTGTGGTTCAGACCTTAGCACTCCTTTCTATTGTTTTCTTGTTATGTTAGTGATCCAAGACTTGAAACTTGATCCACCGTTGCATTCTTGAGAACTTGCTGTGAAGGCAAAATAAAAAAAGAGAAACAAAAAAGTTGACGTTCCAGTACAGAAAAAGACAAGTCCCTGCAGCAGGAGCCCTCATCTACAGCACGTTCCTCCACTCAACAAAAGCCCTCGCACCAGCGTTGAGTAACAAGAGCCCTGCTTAGGGCAACGCAGCACCACCCCCAGACTGACTGACACGAGGTGTTCAGGTGGATGATAACACTTACCACAACCATACAACTCTCACTTCTGCTCAACAACAATGGAGTGTCTGTGTCTTTGTTTTGGGTCTTTACACGGTCCAAAGAAAAGGCAGGTAAAGAGCAGCAGAATTATGTAGGTGGGAGAGAAAAGGAAGCATGACAAGAGCCACTCCCTGCTTCTGCTCCAGCTGCTCTGCACAGGCTGGAAACATGCTCAGTGGCGACTGCACTTTGTCCATCAACTTTCTGTTATTTCCCCAACTCCATAACAGTGACACAAAGCAGCATGCTCCGTTATTAATGAGCTGCAGAGTAACACAAACATGTGCTCTCCTGACAAATAGACACTAAGCATGTTTCATCAAGGCATACAACAAGGCATACAATACATTTTTATTGTCTTGCTCAACACCAGCTGGCCGAGGAAGGTCTTGGCAAGCCTTTTGTGACACAGGCCACTACAGTAGGAAAATTACAATTTGGCAAGCCTAAAAAAGCATAGGCCTCAAATATGAAGCTTCAATGAGTCTCATTCTATTCAACATCTGAGGTAAAAAAGCAACAACTGTTCTTAAAATGATTGATAGCATAAAATCAAAATTAACTGTAGTACTTTTTGGGAGAAAGTAGTGTGTGGAACACATTTTTAAACAGCACATTTTAAATATGCTGTATAATGAACTAAAGATTACATCATTTCTCAGTATTTTGTACAGAAACACTGGAATTCACAGGCTGGTGGCAGGTGGTGAGAGCCATGCCCAGTGAAAAACATAGGAAAATGACTGTTGAAAGAAATGCACACTGTATAAACACAGGCTACACCTCACAAAGAGTACAGTCACCATATTTCAAAAAGAAATCAAACAAGTCTCATCCACCTCAGTGTACACAGTACTCAGGCAGTGTGCAAGTATTTGCATAGCGATGTTAGTTTGACACAGATAAACGCGACTTTGATTCCAAACTATTTTGTGCCAACTTTCATAATCTAGTCTGCAGTGACATTTGTGTAATCTTTTCTCACAACAGCAGAGATGGAAAAGTACATGTACATAGTGATAGTAGAGCCTGAAGCGTATTTCAGCATTTTCAAACCATTTTATCACTTTGTTTTCACAAGTGGTTTTGCACAACACAGCCCTAAATGCTCACTCCTCTTGACAGCTGTTTGCAAAGGGACTGGTCAGGGTTAGATCTTGGCTGTGGAAAGAAGGCAGGGAAGCCACTCAACTCTCTGTTTACCAGTCTGCCAAAGTGACACAGTGGGTGAAAGGAAAAAGACAGCTGGCTTTAACAAAAAAAAGAAGAAAAGAAAAATGTAATAGTTTTGAATGTTATCTTCACAGGGTGCAGTTATGCATGGCATAGCCTTAACAAAAAGGCACAAATATCAAGTAGAGGTTTTCAAGTGCAAGAGTAAACAGCATAAGGCTTAAGTAGTGTTAAATAAAAACTACTTCCAGTGTCTACTGTATGCCAACTGTGAGACCTAGACTAATGGTTAAGGAAGGAAACCACGCTGACTAATGTAACGACAATAAGTGAGTATGTATGAGTGTGTGTGAGAACGTGTGAGTGTGAGGCGTGTTTCAACACAAAACTACGTATCACATCCTTGTATGTAACAATTTGTTACCAAACAATAAGTCTGTGACAGATGAGCACTTCCTTGTAAACCTATCAAATACTGAAAATGGTTCACAGGTAGCTTTCCGTTTGTGCTAATCAACAGGAGATCAGCTGTAACAACGTAGTCGCTACAAACACACAGCATAATGTAAGATAACATACCTGCAATCGTTTATGGAGGTCTGCTCGTGAGGAATCCACTGAGATATTATTATGAGTCCCTTGTAAAACAGCTGTTATACGACGAAACCGGAGTAAACTTTAACCGCACATTAGCTGTGTTTTGGAAAGTCCGTGAAAATGCTAACGTTAACCTGAGCACGTCGCAGTAACTCGGCACTTCAAGTTTCGCCGGTTAGAGCGAGTCGTCGACGAGAATGAAAGAGAAATGTAAATAAATCGACTCTTGTCCTCTTTAGAAAACAGTTAGGCTTTCTTTACGCATCCTCCACCGAAATTAAGGGGAGACAGGACTCCGTCCTGCCCAGGCAGGGTGCAGAAGCGGGGGTGAGACGAACTGCTTCTGTTGCTGCAGCTCTGGAGAAACTTCAAACTTAAAATGCTCCGTCGCTTCTTATTGGCCAAAACTCACGGCGGTGCTGCGTTCACGTGCTTCTAGTAAACGCCCCCTTTGATTGTGGAGTCTTGTTTTTTTGTTGTTGCTGTAGACTGTGTACAAAAACGTATTACTTTACCTCAAGAAACAAGTTACTCACTCAGATATCTTTTTTATTTTGAAAAATAACATCAGAGCATTAGAAAAAAGGTACTGCCAATTTCCAAAAATTACTACCCAAGCTCACCCCACACAAACAGAAACAACCAGACCAACAACAACACGGTTTCTGTCTTAGAAAAGTTAGAAAAAATTTGCATTGATGATTATTTTTTTTAATGTTGCAGCTGAGAAAGATGGAGCTAATCTAAATTGGATGGGTGATTTTGGTGAATTTGAATTTGAATTTGAATTTGGTTTCAGTCCAATACCAAGTAATACCAGGACCAGGGTTGTCAATATCAATACCAATATCAATATACCAATAACAATGTTATTTTAATGTTAAAGGCAGTTAATGTACTATCATGTAAGGGGGAGAAATGTCATGATTTATGAGGTGAATGCATTATTAATAGGCCAAACATGAGGCATTTCTATTCTCTGTTAATTACGAAATCACATGCATGTTTAAACAGGAGACAGTCTTGAATGGTAAATTACAAATGTTCATTCTGTGAATTCTCTGGACTAAAGAGGTCATCACTGTGCACAGGCACACACCAGCAGCAGAGCTGAAGATATTGCAGCATTTAAAAAGAGTGTTCATGTGTCCAGGATGTTGTTTTATTATTATTATTTCTTTTTTTCTGTGGTCTGGATTGTGTTGACACTTGTATCAGTACTCAAAATAATAATTTGTATTGGCAGTATATACTGCTGGGTAACTTGTAACTGAATTTCCCCTGGGATCAAGTCTTAACCTTAATCTTGCCTTCACCTATTAAAGTAAAGCATAATTTGTTCATTGATTATTGTCTGAATTATTAATCTGAATCTGCGTAACTAGTAACTGAAGTTATCAAATACAAATAGTGAAAGAAAATGTACAATATTTGCCTATGAACTAACACGGAAATGGAAATACTTAAGTAAAGTAGTACATTAGTTGCATAAATATATTTAGTTACTTTCCATTCCTGTTTATTCCTAATGCACCACAATTCAAAGGGCAACACTTTAGTACTCATTATTAGTACTCATTATTACGCTGCTTTTTCAGTCAGTTCATATTTAGAGCAAAAAGAATTCCATTCGAAATAATCCCCAAATCCCCCAAATTAACTTAATTTGTGCAGCATGCCAGTGTTTCCACACTAAAGCAGGTGATGACTGCACCTTCCGTGCCTCTGTAGTTGATGCTTGAAAAGGTTCATGCTAATGTTGCAGCGCCTCCTGCTGTTCATATCTTGACAATGTATGTACCTCATGGTTTCGTTGAATGCTGTCTTTCCAGTATAGTACATGTATGCCTGGTAGTAGTAATCAGTGGCTGTTGCATGGTCAAAACCAAAGGGAAAAAAAAACAGAATAAAATGCCTGCTTTCTCTAAAACACAAGAAAGTGGGTTAAGTCAATGATAAACAAATGGCTGTGAACAACTTTTTTTCTTTCTTTTTCATGTTTTCTGACAGCGTGAGACATGGAGTTTGCATAAATTACAATAAAGTATTTTCATTGGTTCATGCTTTATCTTTGTTAAACCTGTGGGAACAGATCTCTCATAAACATCTTGAATCAATTTCATGTCTAGATGAGATTTAATTTGATTGCATTTGCACCTGACATTATGTATCTGCTGCGTGCACACTCAAATTGGATTGTATGGGCATGTGTGTGTGAGTGTGTTCTCACATTACTGTGTGTGTGAGAATGATTAATGATTGTGTCCACGAATCAAATTTGTGTATTGGTCCCACTAATATTACGTGTCATGTCACTCATTGTTATGTGAATTGCATGTTGAAATACCCAGAGACTAGTGCTCTCTCGCTCTCTCTCTCTCTCTCTCTGTCTCACACACACACACAAACTGGGGTTCGCATACACATGGGGCATTTTCTGAACTGCATGAATTTGTTTACTCAATTTTTCATCATGTCAGAAATGATGTTTCCTTTTGCAGAAGTGCTTAACCCAGTGAGTAACTGACAGCCACATGATGAATGTATTGAAAAATTGAATTTTATCTTTATTTCTTTATTTCTTTCATAGATTTGTGAGTGTGTTTTTTGCTGGTTTTGAACCCTAATTCATGCTGTTGATGCAGTTTGATGTCCACTGCCCTGCCAATCACCGTGGTCCTTTCATCTTCCTTCATCTTCCCCACTGTCCTCGGTCTCTCAACAGCAGGTCAGTTGGGAAACACTAAGCCCACCTGTAAAACACACACCCGTCAGGAAGAATCACTGATGACTGACAGCTATCAAACGCAATAATCATCGTCACTGAGTGCAAAATTTATGAGGGTTGAAAACTTGTACTCCACGAATGTTTATATGTTGCTGCTGCACTTTGTAGTCCAGCTGTGTTGTCTGTGTTTACAGTTTCAGTAAAGGTCACAATTTGCTGCGGGTGTCAGTGATTTTTCAGCTGTAATGAGATCACTTCCACCAGCCTTATTGTGTGGAAATAACAGAAAGCATTATAAATCGGTGCATTTTAGAAGCTTTTCTTCATGTATCCCCATCCTTTCTGAATTTGGCACATAATAAAATCTATCTCGAAGCATTTTCAAGCATGTTTTTTTTTTCTAGGTGTGTTAGGTAAGTAAGGTATTTTAAGATATATATTTCAAAAAAGTGTTTAAATAACCAATGATTTAATATGCATGTTAGTTTTCCAAACAGGATTACAGTCTTCTATCATCCTTTTTGAATCCAAGAATTTCATTCCACTTTAAAGGTTGAATTCATAGTTATTTGGCAAAAGGCATCACATCTGGCAGGACATTGTGCTGTGAATATATAGCATGACTGTGACTTGACAGATAGTGACGTTGCAGGAATCAGTACCTTGTCTGGGCTCATATTAGGACACGCCCAGTTGTACAGATAGTAATGAAGGCTCTTGTCACTGTTGCTGAACTTTAGCTTCTCCAGGAAATCCTTGTTATCCATCACATCCAGAGCGAAGAAGATGTCGGAAGCTTTCTGTCAGTGAGAGAAAAGAGCATTTATTTTGTCACCACACGCACACAAAACCAAAGTTTCTTATCTAAGAAAAATCGTTATGTCAGTAGGCCAAATCATGGACGAAGATAAATCCAAAATAAACAGATAACTCACAGATTTAGCGAGGACCACTGTGTCCTCCATTAGTTCAGCCAGGTCTGTGGCAGAGGCCGCGATGTAAAGGAGATGAGCTGCTCTCAGGTCAGTGTGCACCGGGTGATTTAGCACCTTGCAGGAGACGCTATAGAAGCTCACCACATCTGTGAGTGTGCCGTCATCACCCTGTGCGCGAAGAGCAGAGGTGAGTGAATTCTTATTGTAGCGACTGTTGCGTAATATGTGGTGTTTTTTTCTTCAGAAAATGGTGGTGGTGATATCAACACTGTAACTTGCAAACGTGTAAAGTCAGACCTCAACCACATATGTGTCAATCACTTTCTCCCGTGGCAACAGCCAGTGCTCTACTTCCTGTAGAGTCAAGACGGGGCTGAGGTGAAACTTGCTGCTGTTTGTCTGGAGTAGTGAGTGTATCCCCACAACATCTTTTTTGGTCATAGGGCGCAAACCTTTGGTCATTGTCACCTTGGAGGAAAGAAATAGCAGGACAGATGAAAAAAGATAAGCGATAAGAATTCCTGATGGTTAAAATCTGTAAGTCAGACTGTACTGGCACTAATAGGTTTCTGCCTTTAGGTGGCAGCACAAACTAACCTCAGGCAGGCGGTTGAACTTGACAGCTCTCTGCAGGTTCATGTTTTGTCTGAGACCCGGGTAGCTGACCTCCATCAGCTTTCGGGGATTCAGAGGGCGATGCCAGAATCTAAAATAATAAGTCTGTTTATTTGACAGGAGCAGCGAAGGTAGACATTGCTTCAAAAGACAACAATTTAAATATATACAGCTATATCTATCTGAAGAGAATTTGTAGCCTCCATTGTTAAATATTTGTTTGAAGCTTGTCTTCATTTAATTCCTCATTGTGTTAAAGCCCCTGAAAACTTGGTTTAAACGAAATACTTTTTTTAATAGCTTTGAATAGTCATGAATAAGTAAGAAATAAATTTAAGTTCCCCTTTAAATCAAATGTGAATCAACCCTGTGCAGCAGCGACTACCTGCAGGAGCTGAGAGGAGTGGGCAGCACTATGCCAGCTGTGTAGACAGCCTGGCGGAGGCCCTGCTGGTTGACCCGTCTGGTGAGCTCCCGGATCAGAACTGGAGTCATTCGCTTGAGGCGCAGCTTCTTATGAACACACAGGAATTTGACCTGTACCATCCGCTTCTGCCTGCAGAACACGTTTTGAGCATTTGCTTTGAGACATTTGCAGGAAAATTGCTACAGATTTGTTGAGTGCTCTGAATACTAAGATTACTCATCGGGGTTCACATAAAGACATTGCATATATTTATGAGCTATACTCACGTCTCATACACACGCACATCAGCAGGAACAGCAGCAATGAAGCCAACTAACTTCTTATTGGTGTCTACTCGTACAGCACAGTGCCACTGGGCCAGCCAGTTAGGAGGCTGTAAAGCCCTAAAGAGGAAAAGAATGTAAACGTAAGAGTAGCTCAATAAACTCTGATTAATCACAATTCCAATAAAAGAATTTTAGCATGAGTCGACTAAGCTGAATGAATAGAGCAGGTTCTGTTAACCCTGGGGCTAGGAACTTGTGCCAGTTCCAGGAATGTTAATTATTAGTTTCAAAGTAAATGTTATTATGTTTTTATGTAAGTGTTCCCTAAAGGTGGAGATACAGTTTATGCAGATCACAGAGAAAAAATGCAGCAGCAAAGAGATTAGAGTTGAAAGCTTGTACTGATAAAATATGTTGGAGGGTCAGACTGGAAACTAAAGTGGGAAAATTATATTCTACTTTAAAGACACTCATCGCTTTAACAGTGGCTCAGTCTCCACTAGATGAATAAAATGGTTAATAAAAGGTTAAAAAAAGATACAAATACCAAAAATCTAGAGATCAAACGGGACTAAATGCACCTGTGTTCTTACCATTGCAGATACTCCACAGTGAAGTTAAATCTGATGGTGTTGTCATCGTCTTCCATGTAGTTCTCATTCAGTAGAGTGCATAGTTCTTTCAGCTGAAATGACAGATGGAAAAGCTTTGAATCTGACAGTAAATTTGAGTCGATTTTTCCTGAACTCCATGCAGAGAAAAGTTTGCAACATGAGTTATTAATTTACCACTGTACAGCTGCTCAGGTCCAGACTATCCCAGGAAAAACCTTCAGGCAGAGAGTAGGGCTCCTTACGGGCACTGATCTCATCCTCTACTATTGGGCCATGAGTTGTAATATTGTCATCTGAGGATGAAAGTATAAAGAAAAAGAGATTTTTATATATCAAAAAGCAATACAGATAAATTGATTCTCAACATTTTAATCATAGTGAATGATGTATGTACTCTGAGTAATGACTTTTTCAAATGTACACTTTTCCATATGACAGTGCTAACAGAGCATTTCAGGGCTTCCTTACCATTTTATATAAAAAGCATAACTTACATGGAAATTGAACATAAAAGCTTGTAGACAATTATTACCAACACAGGGTGATATGATATCGATTTATGCTGTTGGTGGTAATGTGGTGGTGAAGGGGGGAATGTGCCAATAAGATGGCAGGAGTAGCCCCTAAGTGGTTGTAAAAATACGTTTCAAAATATACACAAGACAGGTTTGCAAAAGTTTTGACTTTCAATATTTCTTCAAAGTGAAAAGCACATTCAATAGTTCAAGGAGAAGTTCACATTTGGGGGAAATATGCCTGTTCATAATCTGGCAGAGAGTTAAGGTTGATACCACTGTCATCTCTGTCTGTTAGATATAAGGCCTCTGCCAGCAGCCGGTTAGCTTAGCTTAGCATAAAGACTGCTAGCAAACTGCTAGCATGGCTCTGACCTGCTAGCTCCTCTAAACTTGCCATGTCATAGTCAAAGTAAGACTAATCCAAAATGTCAAACTTCTCTTAGTATTTCTGGAGTAGGAATTACTGCTCACCCAGTCTGGGAACAGGCTGTGTCTCCCAGAAGCGGTAGGTATGTCTCTTGGCCTCCTGCAGGTTCTTGGGCAGACTTGGGCCCAAGGAGAAGAGGTGGAGGGCTCTCTGGATCTCCTGCTGCTTCTTTTCTGGCAGAGAGTCCAGCTAGGACAGAACAGCACAGGGAAAGGACAGGATGACAACTGACATTTGAATACAGATGCCGACAGTTAAAAAAGACATGGACACTTTTTTCACGCATCATTGCCATAAAGAACATCCAACTAAGTAGTAGTTTCTGAGTGTGGACACACAAATCAAAATGACTACATCACTGAATATTAACACTCACACTCGCACAGACACTAACCATGGCAAATGGGTCTTTGGGTCCCTCTGGTCTCCAGGCATCTTCCTTCTTTTGCTTCTTTTTGCTCTTTTTTAGACTGCCACCACCATCCTCTGTCAGCGTCTTATCACTAAAAGACATATTCATGCACCGATAATTCCTGTGTTCAATCTAGATATTCAGATATCCAGTCAATTGTAGTGAGG
The DNA here is from genome assembly GCF_002814215.2 of Seriola lalandi dorsalis. Taxonomy (NCBI): domain Eukaryota; kingdom Metazoa; phylum Chordata; class Actinopteri; order Carangiformes; family Carangidae; genus Seriola; species Seriola lalandi. The sequence continues at coordinate 188,738 of NW_019520214.1, forward strand.
ACAGAGAGGACCAGTGTACTTACAAAGAGTTTGAATCAGTCATCGTAAATAAGTGCGAGTCCTTGAAGCTGAGGATGAACTGGGGTGTTTTCTGTCACATTTGTGGTTTTTCAGCTCTTATCTCAACGAGCAGTTAGGGGAGGAGAGTCACCGCCTCAGTTACCAAGCCCAACTCCCACCCAGCAGATAGATAACTGAGAACAATACTAACAATTAAATATAACTTCTCACGGTCTTCATATGTCAGACAGCTGCTGGATAGAGCCCTGCGGCAGATTAAAGCTTATAGCGGCTTGATCCAGGGAGCAGATTTAATTGGTTGAGGTTGTCTAATTGCAGAGTTCCCATACATTGTTCTATTTGAAAACCAGCCCTTTTTTTTCCAGAGCATTATATCTTGTGGACTGGATGATCATTATCCATGTTCAGTATTAGTATGTTAACAGCAGCTCAGCAATTTCACCATTGTCAAGTTGTTGAGGATTATTCCAAACAAGAACAAATGTAACCTTTTAATTGATCATTTATGATGTGTTTCATTATATAGTAATGATGAGGAAAAGCTAAAAAACAAAGTAAAAATTATACACAGGGTTACATGTATTTAATTTTCACTTGTTTTTCTCAACAAGATGCTTTCTTAATCTAACAATAGCTACACAGCAGAACAACGGTCGCTTTTAAATACTTAAAGTATTAGAGATTAAAGCTTTTGATGATCTACATATTTATTTTCTCTGAAACGGCTTCACATCAGACCAATAATTTAGACTGACCACCTTTAATAGACAAGACAAGATTCTTTCAGTAAAAATGATAAAATAATACTTACTCAAAATAGAATTAAAATCCAATTCAGCCGACAAATTCAATTCACTATTTATACGTTTATGTTCCTGTGATGAAGTTGTACCAAGTACCAAAGTAAAACACAAATACAAAGAGATTAACACATTCTCAGATCCGTAACTAAACATTCATCCATCGTCTGAATCACCATGCAATCTCTGGACATAAAGGCAGAGATCCAGCCCCTTTTCTAATTATGAGGTTGCTAAATACTGCACTCCTCAGGTACTACAGGTCTGCTATAAGTCAGTTAGGGATTGTGAAAAAATGATTATGTTGGAAGGGGGTAAGACAAAGGCAGAGGGTTTTTTCTTTTTTGGTATAGTCATCTCTTTTTAACGCACTGGTAACCCCTTTAGCAGCATTTTACAACATGCAGGGTAGACTTCTAATTTTCTCCAACAGTGAACGTTGAATAAGGAGACCACAACCCGATGTTTGTGGAAGTATATGGGGCGAGACCACATTATGGTTTTGAGGTCACAGTGACGTTTTTCTGCATTAAACCATACCACAGTCTTCCCCTGTGATTACCTAAACTAGCTATATTAATAAAAATCAGTCTGGCAGCTCATTCGATTGCAAGTTGTATTCAAACAAGTTAGTTTGTTACTTGGACCAAATGATCCAACAGCTCGCGGCTTCTCCCTGCTGATCATTCATAGCACTGTTGCTAATAATAATTGTGACATCTCTTGCATTGTGCATCCTCTGTATACCCCAAAGAAAGTTTACTGGAGTCCCAGCAGAGTCTGTTACATGCTGCTTGGATTCATTTGGGGAGCATCCCCAAGAGTACCTAGTACTCGCGCCATATTATTCAGTATAACCATTTGTGCTAAAAATGGTTAAATCTCTTTTGATCCCTTTTTAGCTGAAATATACAGTTCATGCGGCCTTCACTTTGTTTTTTCATTTTCAAAGTGCAGCCTGGAGCTGTTTTTGTCTCTACTTCATGGTACTACTGTGGTATTATCCTGCCACTGGACACTTAATGTCAACAGGAAAAGGATGCTAGCAACACCTGACACCATTCAAGGTGTAGTAGTGGAACCAGTGCAGTCCTATAACCCGTATACCTGCTAAAGCTCATAAACAACTGTTGATCTGACAATAAAGAGGCAGTGGGCAAGAGAAGAGAGGGCAGAGAGTGTGTTCCTCTTGAGGCCCAAGTGTTTCAACACAATGTAGCGCACAACATGCTCGACCAATTATTCGTGGTCAGTGCACTTTTCTTTCCAGCCCCAAGACTTGGGATGCAGGCGGGATGACTGAACTGGTGACACAGCTGGCTCAGCTGCACACCCTCGGGGCAGCAGCGAGGCAGAGGATGAAGACTAAATGAAATTTCCAATTGAACAGCACACAGCACCTCTCTGGTGAGCTGATGCAGCTTCTCATATACTTTATTTCTACGTCCATGTCTATATCAAGCATTCAGTTGTGTTTTGTTGTGGCTGTGTCCAATTTCTGCTATGAATCTGAAAAAGACTCAGTTTCTCCGCGTGGTTATTAAAATTTAATCTTACAACTGTTCTGAGGCTCTCATGAGCTACTTGAAGAATCACTCGGGTTTGCTGGTTTGTTGTCAGGTGGAAATGAATTCACCCATTTTGCTGAGAAGGTAGGTAAATAAAGTTGAATGAATTAATGATTTGAGCATGATGATTACTATCATACTTCACCGACTGGCATTAAATTCACTGATTATGACTGAAATTTACAACATAATCATAGATATCTATCTACTCTCAAAACTGAACTGAAGAGGATGTGCTCAACTGCAAATAACATCTTGATAATACATACTGTACGCGGCTCCTTTTTAAACTTAAACAAAAAAAAAAAAGACAAGAAAATGAAATGGAATGAGAGTGATTTTTTAATTATACAAGGCCAAAGATTAACAGAGGTTTTCGTATAGGGCTTTTTACAGAGACCCAACAATTCCCACCATGAGCAAGCACTCAAACGGAACCGGACTCATGGGGGGCGGCCGTCTGCCTCGGCCGGCTGGGTTGAGAGAAGAAGAGAGAGGGACTGAGAGGGAGGGGGGGGAGAGGGGAGGAAAGAGGGTGGGAGATAGAGAGAGAGGAGGGGGTGAAAGA
>NW_019520214.1:191714-265843 GCF_002814215.2 Seriola lalandi dorsalis
TGGGAGGGGTGGGGGAATAGGGAGGTGGGGGGGTAGAAGATGGACTGTTGTTGGGCAGCAGAGAGACGATGTGTCCCTGCAGCACACTAGCCTGTGGGAGAGGCACAAGAGCCTGGATTTTTCCATGGAGCTCTGACATGGAGATGCCTCCCCGATGCAGCATGGGGCTGATGAGTTCTGCGAGGCTGAGCCAGACTTCAGGCAAGTCTTCAGCGATGTAGTCTGCCACTTCCAAGATCTCCTTGAGACCTTTGAAGATCTGGGCTGCTGGCAGGAGTCCTGATTTGTGCATCTCCAGCAGCAGCAGACCCATATTTCTCCGGATGTCACTGCCGCACTCGAATGTCAAGTCCACTGCAGACCTGACAAACACATGCAGCAGGGGGGGGCTGGTCTGCTCTGTCACTTGGTGCAGGGCTTCTTCCAAGTTATTCGTAATAATGTATTCATTGATGATATCCTCAGAGATGTTCTCCATGTCGTCCTCTGTCTGTGAGTGTTTCAAAGGAATGGTGTCAGTGAGGACAGCCTTCTTTTTCTTCTGCTGTAGCTGCTTGTCTCCGTCCTCTTTTTTGTCCAGAGTGAGCTGTGGCTTTTCAACCAAAGTGAGATGGGGTTGAGCGGCAGAGCCTGAGTCTGCGTCCTCAGTCTGAGGCTCTCTGCAGCCAGTCTGTCCTGGAGACGTTACAGGATCAGCTGTCTGTGCGGCTGAGGCTGAGGGCTGGTTGTCAGTGCCCTTACCCATAATGCAGGTCACATTGAAGTCAGACGACCAGTTTCTCTCTCTCAAGTCCACGGTGTCCTTAAGTAGGAGACAAACCCTAGACGATGTCTTCCCTTCCTTTCCGATGGTCTCCATTCGGTTGAAGTGCAAGTCCATGTCCCGCTTCGCCGTGGCAACCTCCAGGTCCTTACCGACTGTCCCGAAGAGCTCGCAGAGGCACTCCAGAGACTCCTCGTCTCGGTTCTTTAATAAAGTCGTGATGCAGCTGTGCATGACAGCTGCGCTCAGGATCTTTGTCTTGAAGAGCTCTCCGATGAACCTGATGTTGTTGATCGAGCGACGGGAAGCTTTGGCCTCATCCAGCTCTTTCCTCATTTGCTCAAGCTCTTCTTCCTGTTGACATGTTACAAAAAACATGTTGAACTGTACACTTCGTCAAGGTCAACAAAAAATGATTTTTTTTATTATTCTTTACTCCTCATGTTAGAAAATATGTTTTTATAAAAACTTTGTGATAATTCAACAAAAAGAACATAATTCTTACATCCTTGGCGGTCTCCAGCCGTCTCTGCCTCCTCTCAAAGATGTCATTTTTTCCGTGGTTTCGTTCAAACTCTGCCCGGCAGTGTCTCATGAGTGAGGTTCGGAAGCTGACAGAGGCTGTTGGGTCAGCTGTACTTGACACTTGGATCTGAAGAGGAGAAAACCAGAAGGAAGTCTTGTTAAGACGAGTTCAACTCACATTCTTTGGAAAACATAGTGATATCTATTTGGAGAGTGATCGGTGTGTTCTGCTTTATCAGCACTGGAAACTCCCCGTGAACTTATAATTAAGCTCAGAAAGAGCAAAAAAAGTGTTGGGGAAAAAATGTGGGGAAAAAGCAAGTTAAGTTGATAAGAGAAAAATTAGCATCCATCATAGACGCACGCCTAACCTTTGAGATGCACTGGCACAAGCTGGCATAGAGGGCAGATGAGTTAGGTCTCAACAAGGCCCTCTCAAAGATGATGCTGATAACTGACTTGAGACTCTCCTCTGCCTCAATGTTCAGGTCCTTCAGTTGTCTTAGTGAATCCTGAAAGCTTTCAGGAGTCAGCCTGTGGATGAGGTTGGTAACGTAGCCGATGAGGTCTTTCGGTTTCACCTGCTGCTTCTCAGGTTCCTCATAGGGAGCTGTATTTTTGCACTCCCTCTGTTCAGGCACCGTCTTCGTCCTCCTGATGTTGGTGGGACGTGTGGATGCTTCTTTATTGCAGGAGGCTGAAGAGTTGAACGAAACGGCAGCGTTGCTCTCTTTGATGCCTGTCCTCTGCCTCTTCTCGGTGGATAAAAATCCAAATGCAACGTTGACGTCTGGTTGCTTTTTGTGGTAGGCAGAGTTCAGGAAGACGATCGACTTATTCAGAGTGAACCCTGTCGTTCTGCTCCTAAGATTTGATGAATCTGTTTTCTTCCTTGTGGAGGCTGAAGGTTCCACAAAAACCACCGGCTCCTGTTCACTGAGCCTCCGATAAATATCTCTCTTCTCCCCTGCTGTCAGGGGAACTGGCATGAAGGTGAGATTCTTGCTTTTCTGCGTTTTTCCCACCATGTTGTTTGTTTGAGTTTGTCTATGCATGTCTAACAAATGGAAGTTGTGTCCACGTAGACGTTCAGTAGGCTAAGACTGACTGAGACAGACTGGAACGGTACAATGCACTCTGTAAAAACTGGTGATGTCACATTGGTGTGTAGAACACTGTGATGTCACTGAATGGGTTCCAGAAGGAAGTGAATGAGGATCAAGGCTTAAAGCTATTAGGTTAAAAAAAAAGGCTAAAGACAACAAGTTGACATACAATATAAAAAGCATGGCAAAACAAGTAGTTTAGCAGCTTAGCTGCCAGTGTACAGTCTCCTTTAGCTGCTGGTTGAATGAATGAAAAAACCAGGAAGGCACTCAGAGTACACAGACTTCTACCAATACCAATATCAAACAACAAGCACCAGACTTCAGAGAAAACAACTCAAATTCATGGGTTCTTCCACAGCCCATGCCCCATCCTTGGTGCAGATACTTTTTGAATAATCCTGCTGACAAATAAACAGACACAGGTGAAAACGTAACAGGAATGAAAACAGTATGACTGTTTAGAAATCCTCAAAGGTCTATAAATGTGACTCCCGCCACTCGCAAAAATGACACAAACATAGCCACTGTTGCTTGTTACTTTTCAGATTCGACATTTTTTGTGTATTTCTTGTAATATTGATTGTCCACCTGTTTAAACATGATAATTCCTTAGGTAATACATATTTGATGCTGATCAAATCCATTCCTCTTGGCATTACTTATCTACAACAGTCAAGGTGTTTCTGATGTGACCATAAACCTTAACTTTAAATTACTTGGGGCGCAGCTGTTATTAAGATGAGACTTTCACTCTTGGCTGTTCTGACCACGTTTTAGTTTGGTTTTTAGTCCATTTTTTTTTAGTTTATTCATTTATTTGACAGAGATGATGCTTTTTCTCAACTCCTGTCCCTATTTGGGCTTTTACATATATAATGTAATTAAATAGTCAATAGCAAAACAACACAAAAACAGGCAACACAATTGATAATCTCCTACAAATACAATATTTAGTAACAATAATGACTGTTTTTCTCCCTTAATCATACAACTTTCAATGCACACCAAGACACCAAGAGAAAGGATGTCAGTGTGAATCTTTTGTTCACCTGAAAGAGATGAAAGACAACTGCTTTTGCTCAGTTTTCTACATGTTGTGGCTCAGCGGGTCACAGGGGCACAGCTGTCATCCCAGGAACAAACATCTGGATTTAGAGCTGCTAGGCTACCTGCCCCTGCCCGGCCACATCGGTGACATGATGGTAATTTCAGGGTAACTTGTTGTTTAGCACTGTTGGCTTTCATCTGTGTTTCTATGATCGACCCACAACCTGTTTGTCCTATTAGTGACAGCTGCCTGGGCTCAGACTATTTAAATGTCTTGACTGCTGCTGCCTCCTCTTCAACACAGTGCTCCAAATTAAACAGGAAGAAAAGCATTATGTTAAAACATTATTTACTGCACCTTATTTCGAATTGTGTGCTCCAGGCTTTTTCATTCCGGATACCATATCAGTCATCTTATTTTTCAAGGAATGCATGTCATTTTTTGATTACTCTACACAAAAGTAACATTAGATATGCAATTATGATAAGTGAATGTCATATGTTCAGACCCAGGCCTGTAGATGGTGCAAAAACCCCTACTATAATAAAACACACCACTGTTCCAGTCAAACAAACTGCAGTGTGGCAATTTGTTGCTCTCTGCTCAGGGGATGAGGAGCCAAAGGTAACCTATGTTTGCTGTTTGTGTGTGTGCGTGTGTGTGTGTGTGTGTGTGTGTGTGTGTGTGTGTGTGTGTGTGTGTGTGTGTTTGTATGTGTATGTGTGTGTGTGTGTGTGTAGGTGTGTGTAGGTGTGATTGTGCAATCATGTGTGTGTATGTGTAGTTGTGTGTGCCAGTGTGTGAATGTGTTGGTGCCTGCAGTACACACACACACACACACACACACACACACACACACACACACAAACACGCACACACACACACTCAAACACACACAGTCAGAACCGTTTTTAATCTGTAAATAGATCTGTATTGCTGTGATCTCTCTGCCGAACAAGATCCTCCTCGCTTTGCCTCGCTTTCTCTTCTTCTTCCCCATCTCCCTCGTCTGTCTCAGTGTCTGCAACTCCGTTGTTTGCGAGATTGGATGAATGAGCGACAATCTCTGCATCTCTCTTTCTCTCTGCTGACTCTTGTCTTTCAGTTTCTCTGACTCACTGTCTCTCAGATTTTTCTTTCAGTTTATTGTTTTGTCCTTGTCTCATTCTCTGTCACTTATGCATTTCTTTATCTAAACTCAACTCAATTCTTCTTGACAGGCACGACTGTCAAATAAGTCATCACAGTCTCCAAATATAGAGTAAATACTTCTAAAAAGTGCAGAGGAATTATTAGGCCGTTAAATATCAGTCTATCTTTTGCATTCAGCCTCAATAATCAGTGGATTAGATGATAATTGATAAGGAGTATGTTCTTTTCTTTTCTTTTTTATGTGTCTGTTTGTTTCTGACTTTCTTTGTTTTTCTCTGTCCACTGTGGAGGCCCTTGTTATCCTCCGGGTTTGTTTCAGATCATTGAGATCGTTTCAGATCATTTGACCCTGGGTCAGATTACTGGGGGGGGAGGGGAATGGCCAACACTGATGTGTTTTGCTGTCTATTACCATTGGGGGGCACCAACGTTGATATATCAAATTTTCTGCAGAGTGGCTTTAAACAATTATTTTAAAATGTTAGCAGCACACATTCAAAAGTGTCCTCACATAATTTAATTCACGGTTTTGCAGGATCATCCAGTAGTTACCAAACACGTTGCAGAAACAGTAGCAGGAGGAGGGCTATGCTATCTACGTATCCCACACACTTGTCAGTCATCTTGATGGACTGTCTTCCTTGCAAAGACATCTAGCCTGAGGCTGAGTTAACTGGCTCCCCACAAGGGTGATGATGAAACAAACAAACAGGTGATTTTCACATGGACACATAGACTTAGATAGATAAATGATATACCTTTTATTCTTTTTGTTGTTTTGAAATTGGAAAAATTTCATGTTGTAATATCACAGGTAAGCCGGCCTGTGGGATCCACCGATGGGAAGTTGAAACTTTTTTGAAGAGATCCATAAAACCAAAACTCTGTGGTTAAATGGGTGATGGCAGCACCAGCCCCTTCCCTGCCTCTGGAATTACTGCAGGCCTGGCTTTCTGGGTCCTAATCAATATCTTTTCATCAAAGAGTCCAGGACGCTACTTTGATGTTGCCAACAACTCAGAAAATGAAACGGTTGGTTTTGTTCTGATTGGAGGATCCTCCCTCTTAAATTCATGCAATCGCTGGGCCTTGTTTGTTGATAATATTTGGCCATGTTGCCAGCCATGATGAGCGGAGTATTTGCATTCACCTTGCACTAATTACTGTTATCTTTCTCTCTCTGCCAGATTTTGCCATAGAGCTTTCAATATTGAAACTGGATAATAGTCATTTCTGTCCGCCTTTGTCCATCATCACCATTATCAAAGGTGTGTAGCAGGCACCATGGTTAAAAGTGACTAAAAGTGAGGCGAGCAGGGTTCAGTGTCTTGTTCAAGGACATAGCAGAAAATGGCTGTTGTGGGAGATCGAAACATTGACTTTACAATAATGACCATTACATCTACAACCATGGACAACCTCCATCTCACCTCTCCTTTATGTCTGCTTTTCTATCGCTTGCTCTCTCTCTGTCTCATTCTCTTTCTTTCTGACTCCTGCAAAGAAGGAAAAAAAAAGAAAAAGGAACAGACTCATTGTACCTGTTTGGGTGTTTACCTTCCTGAAAATGTCATTGAGCCTTAAGAGAAAATCAAAAAATCCTCTTAAGGATAAGCAAGACACATGTCAAATACTTCATCAATCTTAACTACAATCAAAGGTTCCCTATTTTCCACTACACAAGTTTTGATATCCATAAAAAGTTATATTTGAGCTTCAAAAACTGTCTCAATATAGTTTGACATGTCCTTCCTCATGCCTCTGGAGCTTTAGCTCTAGTGTCTGTCTAATGAGTCTTGTTTTCTGATTGGCTGACTGCTTTCTGAGTGACACAAGGCCCGGCCAACTAATACATTTGGAAACATTGTTACAGAGAGGGATGACCACATAGTTATTTTTCTATGAAGTTGTGTGGGTTTACATTCAGACTCCAGTCTTGTTTACTGTACAGTCTCTCCAGCACTTTTTGTTTGCAGCATGGATTTTACTCAAATTAGCCAGTCCCCAGTATCTAGGATTTTAACCACAGCTTCATTTCTTTTCTACTACACAATGTCTCTTTTATAAAAAGAAAAAAGAAAAAAAGAAAGGAAAATGTAAATACTGTGTGGTTGTGTAATTGTTTCACAAATACCTGTTCCTGCATAGTATGTGTGGTTTGTAGTCAAGGCAGCAGTCTCATTATTTTCTGCCTGACATGGTATTCAATATAGCATTTGAAATAAAACCAAATGAAAATACAGATTATCCAGTTAGGGGCCAAAATGAACACACCAAACACTGATAAGATTCATAAATTAAGTCGATTAAGAAAAGGCCATAATTGGAAACATAGTGGAGTTTTAATGCTTATTTGATCTAAGCTACTTGTCACCTATAGAATGGTCAAATTCTTCTGAAGAAAAACAACTGGCTTTCTGAACCAGAATGTGACTGGACTACTACTACTGAGAGTCCCAATCCACAAAAAACACCAAGGTTAGAAAACTGGCAACTCGGAAGGAAGTACAAGGAAGGATATAGATATTCTACATACAATAATACAAATACAAAGCACAAGCACTGTGCAACAAATTATATTGTCTACACTGTTGAATCTTTGCAAAAGTAATTAATATTGAGTACATATGCTACACAAATACACAAATAAAATGATAATTTTATGAACTGATCATGTATGTGGACAATCATTTGAGAATGTACTATTCATCTCAGTTGTAGTGTGAATGTGTTTCATGAGTTTGATTCAATAATTTATATGGCTTTCAATCTAAATATGGACAATTTAAATGGGGCAGAACAGGTGATTCCAACACTGAATCACAGCTTTGTTGTGGGAGCTCAGTGTTTATAATCTCTTACAGGATTCGTGGCCCGTCACTTCAAACCCTCTGGCACTGCCTCGCTGAAACTACAAAACAGCCAGCATGTATCTTATTCTAAAAATCATTGCCAGGAATGAGGCCGCAATGAATTAAAGTACACAAGTGCATAGAAGCGCATTGCCGTGTTTGTTCAGTAAATTAATGTGTGGCTTACTTTTTCCAGAACCAAACTTGTCAAGTAGAAAATAACAAGACACTTGGATGAGCGTAGTGTGAATATAAACTGTGATTCAAATACAGAATTCATCACAAACAAGTACAGTACACATATTGTTTAGCTGTAATTCAAAGTACACATTTCACTTTGAACACATTCAAAATAGACTGTTTAAAGTGTGTAAAATGTGTTCTTAGCTGTTACATCCTGTTAATCCTTATATCAGCTCAGCCAGTCAGTTTCAGACCTCAAGAGTAATTTCAGTTCAGTAAATAAAAGCAAGCAGTGCACAATTCAATTCACTGACTCGGGACCGGGTCTGAAAATTAAGGAGGTGAATGAATTTCATGTTGAGCTTCAATGGCTCAACATAAAGTTGTTTTATCTCCTTATTGCAAGGTCACTCTTAGATGCAATTTGTTTCAACATAATTACAGGCAATGACAACAAAAAATGCAACAAAGTTATTCATTTGCTTACTTAAAGAAATAATTCAGCATTTTGGGAAATACATTTATCATCTTTCTTGTTAAGAGTTAGATGCGAAGATTGATGCTACTCTCATGTGTGTCTACTTAAATATGAAGCTACAGCCGGCAGCCATTTAACTTAGCTCTGGGAAAACAGCTAGCCTGGCTTTGTCTTAAGGTAGCCAAGGTTTTTAAATAGTATGTTGATTTTCAGATTTTTGTACGGATTAAAACACTGAAGATTTAACATGTTAATCAGTGAGCTTTAGGGCTGCTGTCAGGTGGATTTTGTTTGTTTTGAACAGAGCGACGCAAGCTGTTTCCCCCTGTTTACAGTCTATATGCTAAGCTAAGCAAACCGGCTGCTAGCTGTAGCTTCATAATGATAGTGCAACTCTTGGCAAGAAAGCAAGTAAGCATATTTCCCAGAATACCTGAGAATTCCTGTAGCATTTTTTTTAAAGTAGGTAAAAAAACTAAACAGATATGAATATGAGTTAGCTAACTTTTGCATCATTTTGTGTCACTCACCACTTTAGTTTTTCTCTTTTTAGATTAACAAACTCCAATCAAACTTTTTAATCAGGGGAATGGCTTTCTTTCTGCATATTTTCATTGTGAACACATTTTTAATTTGTAACTATGGAGACTAATGTACAACCATGTATATTTGTACTACTGTATGTCTATTCATGCAACTATGTACTCCCTGTCCTACTCCATTGTATTCTGAGCAGAAAACAAATCTTCTTTTGGATTTTGGCCATGGTGGTTTGTACATTCATCAGTCACTTCCATTATTATAGCAGCCAAACTAATTTTGTGCTGTAAGTGAACCTCCATATGGTGGTTTGGGTATCTGCCAAAGTGGCTGATAGAAGTAGACAAAGCTTAACAACCGCAGTCAAAATTTACTCATATTTATTGGCTGTTGGCTTATATTAGTTTCCCAAACTGATTGTGTGTGATTTACCTTATGTGGGATACAACTGAAAGGAAAACAAAAACAGGCACTTACATCATACACTATCGCTATGCAATCTAAAACCTGCCAACAATATCCTGCCATCTCTTTTTGATTGTATTTTGTTCTATTTCTTGTCCTATCTATCTTGTTTTCTCCCCTCCTCTTACCTGCATTTATAATCTTTTGAATTCTGTAAAACGTCTTTTTAAGAAAAACACTGAATAAATACATTTCGTCTGGCACCAATATCTGCAGAAAAATTTTGTAAGCCATTTAAATCAGATAGTGACCTAACTTTGGATGCTGCACCAGTTTTTGAGGAGTGCCAAAGCAGAAAATTTCAAGCTTGGAGGAAAACAATTCTCACTCTGACTGCAGCAGAAGCAGCCTAAGGGTCAGACAGATAACTCTGCTTAAGTTCAGGAAACAGATTTTCTCCATTTGGGACATTATTTCCTACCAATTTCATCACAAATCATCATGACAAAAAGCGCAACACTTAGACATACCTCTTTCCCTGTTATTACTATGTCTGCTTTCATTTTTAGAAAACATCGGGTCATCTCACAGATCACAACAATCTCCTTCTTTCAAAAGTTTACTGTAGTTCGAGCATCTTTTACTTGACAGAATCTGTTATTACATTAGTTCAATAATTTCAGGTAAAAAAAATTAAGCATGATCGTATTGCTTTGGAAAGCTCTGGGGTCAGACGTATAAGTCTGTTTAAGGCGCCTGTTGTGTCTGAGTTTGATTTAGTTTGGATAGATTAGGTCCAGTCTTCCATCTGAGTTTCACTACAAATCAACATGACTGAAGGCAGAAGAGGCGGATGAACTGAATAAATAAAAGGAGGAGAGGGTAGAGGAGAGAAAGGTTTGGAATTAATAAAAGAGGAGCTGCGTTATTGGGTGTGTTAGGCTGCATGTGACTCAGCAAATCACTTTGCATGGAAAATGATGGAACAGTTCATCTTCTCATCTTGTATATTTTCCTGTTTGTGTGTTATACATGGATGATTGTGTGTACATGCGATACCGTGCACTTGTTTTCACACATTTTATCATATGTGTGCACGCCTGTACCGGATGCCTGACTGTGAATACATAAATTGTGTTCGTGTGGGTGAGAGAGATAACGAAGATGTTTCTGACAGGTGAACAGACACCTCTGAGAAGAACGATGTGTGTTGCAGAAATTAACACCTAGTTTCTTCAGTCCACACTTTTCACTGCTGTTGTGACCTAAAGTGAACTCTGTGTTTGTGTACGTGTGTGCAAGTGTGTTTGTGCATGCCCAAATTCTTCCCAGTCAATACAAAAGTCATGATTCTCCATGAAAGCCCTCCAAAGTTAAACAGGTTTTATTGTGTTTTTGTGTATAAACAGGTAATTACTGTAGTGCGGGGAAAATATTTGTCACCGAATGTGAGCATGTGCATACGGTTGTGTGTGTGTGTGCATTCCTGCGTGTGTGTGCCATAAAGATTAGCTTCTGATCCCTTCATAAACCAGATATCAATAGGTCTCAATAGTCTGTATTCAGATGGTTAGACAGACAGTTCTGCTTTAAAACAGCCAAAAATCACCTCTACTCCACATTCAGAGCACACAAATGTCTTTCTGACGTCCATGAAAGACAGAGAGGAAGAGAGAGGCGAGAGGGGCCAAAAAAGGGTAACAAAAAAAGAGCAGGAGTGAACAGGTCTATTTTTGACACCGGTAAAAGATGTGGAGCAACACACAAAGACAGAAACACGGACAGAGAGCGATGGAGCAACAGAGGATCAGCTCTTTTTTCCTCATTTGATAATAGAAACCGAGAGAGAGAGAAAGAGAGAGAGATAGAGATAGAGAGAGAGAGAAAGAAAGAGAGAGAGAGAGGAGGGAGACAGGGAGGGAGCGGAGAAAAACAAGAAAAAACACAGATTCATAGTGTAGAGCAGTTTTTGACAATACAAAGACAAACAAAGGCCTTTTCAAGCTGTAACCCCTGTTGACAGAGACAAAGAGAGGAAGAGACAGAGGGGTCAGAGTAAAGACAACTGAACAATGGCACAAAACAGTAAACAATTTTTTGTTTGCTGTGCTTCCAATTCTGTCAAAAATGCACACCATGTTACGTTAATGGGATAATTAAAAACAACATTTTCATACACATAATTGCTGCTACTGCCAGTTTTACTTTAACTGCTCTTAACAGCAGATTTTACATTATGGCACAGTCACACAGTAGTACAGAAAATTCACCTGCACACATTTATTAACTAGAAAAAGGCATGATGTACGGACAACTAGCTAGGCTCATTGGTAAACAACTGTACTGTAGCTGGTGAGCTAATGGCTAGCAAGCTATGTAAATACTAGCTGTAGTCAGTCCCAATTGCTATTCAATATTCTCTGCAATCAATTAGCAGGCTAACAGTTTCATGAACTAGAAAAAGGACAAGAGGCATGATGATGAAGGGAAAACTAGCAAGGCTAATTGGTGAACTACTATAGTACTGGAGCTGATGAGCTAATGGCTAACATGCTATGAAAATGCTAGCTCTATTCAGTCACAATAGCTATTCAAGATTCTCTGCTATCAATTAGCAGGCTAGCAGTTGTCAGCGAGTTTGTTAGCGAGGTCACTGACAGAACACTAAGTTCACAGATGACTCAAAAAGCGTATTAGTACCATTTCTAACAGATTTCTGCATCAAAGTTAAACAACTCATTGCTAAAGATTCACATAGATTTACTCTGCAAGTGAATCCACTTACCAGTGATTTCATTGAAAAGACTTGATTTTGCTACAAAATGTAACTGTTTCAACCATTAATGTAGCCAGGCCTTTCCCACTGGTGCACAGAGAGTGATGCACTTGTATTTCTTAGGGGATTTGATGAAGATGAACGAGTAGCTATAGCTTACTGAAATGAGGCAGAAATAGCAAACAGTTCATTTGTCTGAATGTGTCACCTGTCAATCTAGCAAACATGCTCCTTAAACTCCTCTTTGAGTTTAATAGCTCCTTAATGGAGCAATGGAGCCAGCATCAAGTGGCGTTTAGAGGACTGAAGCTTCTACTTCAGATATTATTGGTTAACAGAGGACACACCTCTCCGTCTTATTAAATCAAATCAATGCTGGTGACTGTCTGTGACTAATGTATTACCAGAGAAAGTGTCAGTATTGGTACAAATGTAGTCATTAATCAATGGAGTAAGTACTGCAATATATTGCTGTATTGATTTTGTATCTCACCTACCGTCTTGCATATGTGTAAATGATAGCTTAAGTGTGGTGGTGGTGGGAAGGTCAGGGGGTCGTCAATATTAAAATGGGCCTTTCTGTGGAAGGCATAAATTTGCTCAGCAAATGACATGACCATCTGCCCTTTAGACTATTAGATATAATGTGTAACACGCACACAGATTGCCCAGTGGTTGGTGCCAGAGGAGAGGTCACTGGGTCATTAAAATCCAAGGGATGCATCCTCTGAAGAGTGCGGATGTGTTCAGAGAATTTGCTGGTAATCCACTTTTCATATTTTGAAGTATGTTGTGTTACTGCTGCAAATTTCAGCCTAACCATCATGGAAAGTCAGGGGTTTACCAAAATTAATAAAATTCACCTTCTTTGTGGTGGGAATAGCCTGCAAACCTAATGGGAACTTGATTATTAGTGTTTCAGGTGTCTTGTTATGAACTGGACTGTTGGTCAAGTGACAATTTAGTTGAGATATTTTACAGTACCAAAGTGTTGGACTGATGGACTAACAAGATGACTGACTGCCTTAGGGCCAATGCCATCCACAGGCATAGTGTCATACTTGCAGTCACACACTCTCAGGCAACCACACATCACACAAATGTGTCTACACAGATACAGACACATGCTTGTGTATGCATATGCATGCAAACAGGACACTCATCTGCAAACATGCAAACGTGCACACAGACTGTATACAGTATGTTGCAAGGAGGGATCTTGTATGCTGAGCCAGCACTGGCACACTCGGACTGGCAATGCTTGGTTGACTGTCTGGCAGAGACAGAGTGATTGGCGTGAGATGACTGAATGAATCCATTGGAGTAACAGTGAGAGGGGTTTTCAGGCATTATTTTAGAGGTTTAACTGTTTAAACTACAGCTGAACAAAATTCACCCTGCAAAGCTTTCTTGATGAGTATATATGGTCCTCTGCAACACAATGAACAGAGCAAATGAGAGACCACCTGCTGTGATTCATTATCTGCAAACCGAGTATACTTGACAGTACATTAGGCTGCTAGCATTTTGCCAACTCATTTTTATGTTTTAAGACTGATGTCCTGCCTTCAAGATTGCAATTGCTCTCCATTCACTTCCAAAAGTGCTTGAGATAATAATCAATCAATGGACATTTTGTCACCTTTATAATTCATTCACACAAAGGTACAATGTGAGTACAATTACTAGCTGGGGAATCTCTCTTTGGATGAGCTCGGTTCACTGAGATTTGAGTGAGTTGCCAGACAGCAATAATTTGAAACAGCAAAATTCATATAATCAGATATGGGTGGCTGTAGCTCAGGAGGTAGAGTGGGTTGTCTGCACAATTGGAAGGTCAGTGGTTCAATTCCAGTCTGCATGTTGAGCTGTCCCTGGGCAAGATACTGAACCCCAAATTGCCCCCAATGTATTATGAGAGAAAACACCTTTTTTTTATTAATAAACAAGGACATGGGTGAACAAAAAAAAAAAAAGGAACACCTTGAAAAGTTATCTGTCAAGTTCGAGTGTAACCTGATGAAGGTCTGTGCACTTAAACCTTGTCAATATGTTTTTCTAACAGCAAGTGTACCAGACAGTGTGTGGGAGTTTTCTGCTCAACCTCAGTTGGCCCACGGTCTTCTCTGATGCACCTGTCAATTCAAAGGTGTACAAAAAGTTATTCTTCTCATTAATAAACAATAACATGAGTAACCAAAAATAAGATAAAATAAAAAAATGTTAAAAAAAAATTACTACGGATGAAGCTGCTGAGACTCAGTTCCAATGGTGATCGATTATTTAAAATATCCTCCTCTGACTCACTATGGCTAGCGGGATTGATTTACCTAACACAGGGGTAAAAATTCAATATATATATATATATATATATATCAGTGTTAAAATGTGGAAAATGAAGCAAGATAAGCAAAGTAAAAACGAATCATAGTCTTAGAATTTGACTACAATTGGTTCTGTTTGTTACTTTCCATGCCACATGATCTGGAAGCTTGTTCAAGGACTAATCAAAAGTGTATCCCACGGCATTGGTGCTCACACTTAAACTTGTTTTACCTTCATCGGAAAATCTGGACACCACTGTTATTCACCGCACTGCACCACCGCTGAGAAATCAAGAACGAAAATTAGATGCTCTGCTTCTTTTTTTTGTGAATTGAAGCCATGCTGGGACAATGAGTTAGTGCTGTTTTTAGAGTCACTGCATCAAAAGCTGAAAAGAAAAATGCTGTGGATGAACAGCACAGCGAGGGATATCCTCTGTAATCTTTTCCTGACACAGTGTCACCTGTTGCTCTGCGTTTCTGTCTCAAATTTTGTTGACAGGATGAATTAATTGTTGATTTTGGTCTTTTCAAGTGAATAGTTGATAAAGAAAACATTTTTTAAAAAGTAAAACAAGGCCTATAAAGGACCAGGCTGTGCTGTAAGATTGCTAAAGTGTAGAGTACAATAGGATTTGAATTGGTTTTATGGTTCCTAAGGACATGGATAACATGGACCTTGAAGTGAAGTAGCACTAACACAAAAACTGGAGCTTCACAGGGTTTTGTGGCGACAGCATGGATATTCTGCTGTAATAAAAGCCGGTTCTTAGTGTGGGGAAAGGGAATCCTTGAGTTTCTAGAAGATTTGCTCCTTCTCTGGATCCCAGCTAATTTATTCAGCACAAACATTATAAGAAGGAGAAAGACAACAGGATGAGACAGCATGCAACTGGGTAAGACACACACACACACACACACGCAAAAACATCCATCCATCCAAAATATATGGGCACACAAAACAATTCATACCCATAGGCTCATATACATACATATACACAAACATATACAAACATATACTGTCCTCTACACAATCACACGTGGGCTCATGCATTGTATTTTCAAAATACAGTCACAGAGGGAAACGGTTGACATTGCAGTTTGCCAGTGACTGTGCAGTCCAGCATCATGACAGTCCAACTAGCACAAGGCTTGGGCCTGGGACTGCCAACACACACACACACACACACACACACACACACACACACACACACACAGAGAAAACACAAACAAACAAAATGCACACACATATCCACATGCAGAGTCACACAAGGGTGGCAAGAATGAGAGAAAGTGTGAGAGAAAACAGTTGAGGGATTTCAAACAAAGAATTTCCTTTTCAAATGTCATGAATCCTCCTCGCAGTGAAAGGTGTCATTCATAGGGAATGCAGGGTGAAAGTGCTTTGCACACACCAAACAATAAAAGCACAGATACAGGAATAAAATCAAAATGTCGAAAGCGGTAAAACAAATGTCACAAAGTGATTTACAGAAGATGTATCCTTTTGTAGCTGTTCATTCTTAAATTTTCTCTAAATTATAAGACTATTAAACAGAAAATATATACAGCCAGCCTTTATTTTGTAAAAATGTCAGCAGTTCATGAGCCCATGATCCCTTTCTGTCACTCAGCAGTCAACAGTACTCAGAGGAGTTGATGCTGCCTGACATTTCTTGAGTGAAAAATCCATGCTTTTCCCATACTGTATGACTGCCACACAACCATGTACTGTACACTAAACTTGCTCTGGTGTAGCCAGAGCATACATCTGCACATCTGCATTGGTTGATATAGTTTTACAGCATTTTGAGCAAATCAGAGGAACAGCGGTATGGTATTTAGATCTTTGGTATCAAGTATTTTTTTGAAAATAAATGCCAAAACCATTCAAAGAAAGTTAAAACCACAAAAATATGTAGTCCATACCCATAACTACGTACCTGAGAAGCAGTATTATAATCATGAGCCATGACCAACTGTCTCGTCACTTTCCGATACGTAGTCACTGTAGAGTCCAGTCTGCCCTGAAGAGCTGCTCAGAGAATTGTAAATACAATGATGGCTGAAGTGCTTAAGATTGGTAAGTAAACAGCTGTAAATGCTAATGCTGACTATGTAGCAATAGCAAAACTTTCAAATAGCTACTTTACTCTCTGAGTTGTGCTAGAGAGGGCATTAAAGAAAGGGGAGAAAAGGAAAAGATTATTTGGCTCTGATGCAGCGCAGTGATGCCAGCCATTGATGATGGATTGAGTTTATGTTGAAACATCCTCATTGGAGTCTGCTTGATTTGTAGGGAGGGGAATAGGTGATGATGGTGGGGTGAGGTGACTCTGGGACTTCCAACAAATGGCTGAACATAAGAGACGAGTGGGGCAACTGGCAAAGGGCAAGTTCGACAATTGAATAGTTGTTGGATATGATTGGTTTCCCCACCATGGGATAAAATAGGTTTGTTGAGTTGCGTGTTAAAGCATACACTGCTGTGGGGAAAGTATCAGTAGAATATGTGAATCATTCTTCCCAAACTTTTGGTCATGAATTCCAAATGTGTCAGTGTGTGTGTGTAGTTGTTAATGCAGAAAAGGGGTCAGGCAGAGCTCATTCTTTTTCTCCATTCCCTCTAGAGCTTGACTCTCTTTCCTATCCTCCTCTGTCCTCTTTCTCCTGAGATCTTACTCACAGATCCACTCAAACCTAACCACAAAACAAATAAACAAAAAACAAAACACTTGTACATTTTCAGTGCTTTAAATGTATATTTTTGTGCCTCTTAGTGCTATTTTGTTCACAGCATTCACACATTACATCCACTCTCCCCTCTCATCCATCAAAGATGATCCAAAAGGGACTGGGACTTAATTTATGCCAAATCCTGTTGGCAGAGGATCCTGAACCCGTCACTGTTGCACCATCTGATCTGGCAGAACTGACATTCAACCAACATGTAGACAATTTAGTGGGAAGAAAACTAGTTGCAGGATAATGATGCAATTGCAGCTCAGCAGATGATAGCTCCAAAACACCATGTGTCAGATTTTCATGTATTGTGGGGTTCTTAACTAAACAAATACTAAGAAACAAGCCCACAGAAATGAAATACAAGCCTGAGTTATCATATTAGCTGTACTGGAAAAGTCATGTATGAGCCACAAAATGTGGTGGACGATGTCATTGTCTCTGGGTTAAAAGAGGAGAAATTACTTTTTTAAAATTTAAATGTAGCCATGGGTTTGCCTTGGTTGGTGTGGCCACCTCACCAATTACGCTCAAGGCCAACTAATCACCTGGCTGCTAACACCCAAGCTGGAGTTATAAAATTGAATGAACAAGAGGATAAGGCTGAAGCCAAATATCTTTGTTATTGCCTGCAAATCCCATGAAAAGGCCAAAACCAGCAATGCTAAAGTTCATCTCTTATGCCTTTCTTAGCCTGTATATGGCCTTTCATTGCTACTGAAGATGTAAATCTGTATTATTCTTTTGTTACGTCTATGTCCTCACCAAACTAGATGGGATATTGAAAAATATAACAAAAATCTCTAAAACTGATCACAACAAATGTATTGTAATATTTCTGTAGAACAGCTGATTATCGTTGTTTTTCGCAAACATAACTCAAACAGCGGTAAATGGTACATTTAAAGACTGTTCTTAAGATATGGTGTAGTAGGTAGAGTTAATGGCAGCATCAGCACCCGATACAGAGGTGTGTTTTTAATAGTTTTTGAACAACACTTGAGTCTGCATACAGGAAAAAGCTACATTGACAATAATTGTTAGTAAGATCAATTTATTTTTCAGTCGTCATGGGATATATCAAATAATACAAACACTGGTACTAATCTATTAATTATCAAAATGCAGAAATCAGTAAAAATTAATGTTATAAAGTGCTTTCTAGAAGATGCATCCTATAATATTAAAATTCTCTGTATTATGGTAATTCAAAATAAAACATTTGTTGTGGCCACATCGAACCTTTATTTTGTAAAAGTGTCAGCAGCTCATTTGCCCATGATCCTTTGCTGTCACTCAGCAGTCAACAGTGGCTGGAGAGAAGGAAGCTAGCTGCTTTCAACGGAGCTTAAAGTTCAGCCACAAAACGTCAAAACTTTTCACAAAACAACTCTGAGAGGGAGAGAAGAAACCTTCAAGTTCAGGCGCTGGTTTCGACGGCAGGCTACGTACTATTTTATCCTCTATTCTGTAAGCGGACACACCTGCTTGCTAACATTAATTTAGCCCTCAAACCGCGTGCCGGCACTAATTATCGCCACCTGTGGAGAAAGCGGCAGCATGAAGCACAGAGGGACTCTCAATCAACAGCGGGAAACATTGGACGTCTGCCCCAGTCACAGATTATTTCTACAATGTCCAACCGGCCTTCACCCTACCTGTGAGACTACTTTGATATCACTCTTCTCAGTGGGATAAAATCTGAAAATATTCACTTGAAGGTTACCGGACTGACTACCGGAAATATCAGTGAAGACAACAAAGGTAAGCAATTTAAGCTAGTTTGTAAAGTAGTAAGGTGTAAGGTTTAAGATAGTTTGTAATTTCGATGTTGTGGTGTGGCTGGATCTTGTGCTGTTGTTTCTGTGTTTCTGGGAGGACAGTAAATACACACAAGTTACAATGGATATCAGGATGTTGCTGCCTCTGCCTGTTGTGTTGTCATGTGGCTTGACTTAATAGTCTTTTTTTCAAATTGGCTGGTTGATTGTTTTGTTTAACTTTGTTTAATTTTGGTGGCTGTACCTTTATGTCTTGTGCTGCCAGCTGAGTTGCTGTTGCTGTTTTCCTAGTTTTTTCGTGATGGTGCTTGTGATGTCTCTTGATTATTGGAAAGTATAGTTATTATCACCTAACTTAAGAAAAAATAGCACTTCAGAACCCAGGTCATGCGCAGGTTTATAATACCTGATTTTATTCTAAATCCACCAATTATATTTCTGACTTTTAAATTACAAATAAGAAATATAAAAACCCAAAAGGCTCACCAGCATTTATTTTCATGATCCTTTAATCTGCTGTTGTTTGAGAAAGAAATTGCAAGAAAACAGTGGAAAATGCTCTCATCGCAATTTCTTTAAGCACAAGGTGATGTTACCAAATTGCTAGTATGTCCCTATTGAAAACTAGATGGGTCAGACAATTAATCAAATGAATACTTTATTTAATTAAATAATGAAATATATATCCAAATAAATATGTTTATTTGAAATCTTTCAATTTAGTTATACACCGACCAACAGTTCCAGACTTCCCAGTTAGAGAAGCTGGAAGAAGAAAGTGTTTGAAAAATGATTTAAAGAATTAAACAATTATCAGAATAGATTATTTTTTAAATAATCAACTTATCTATTTCTGTTGCCCAATAACTAAAATGGATATTGATTCTCTGCTGCAGGAATTTAACAATGTTATTTGGCTGCATAATGTACATGAAGTTAACAGAGAAGTGTTGTCAGATCTTTTACTACAGAGATGTGACTAGACCATAACCCCCCCCCCCCCAAAAAAAAAAAAAAAAAAAAAAAGTATGGTATCAGTCATAGTGGCCTGAGCTTAGAAGAGATGGGAGCCATCAATCCGTTTTTAAATGCTGATGGACAAGCAGCAGGCACTATTCAGGACATCCAGCCAAAAGTGAATAGAGCTGAAAGTGTAGCTGGTAATCCTGGGTACCATTTAAGTTTTAGCACAGTGGAGGCAGCAGTGGAAAAAAAGAACCATCCATTAAAAAGTATTTCAAAAGCAGCAGCAGAGGATCCCTGCTGTGGTGGCGTAACTAATAAATCTATCCTGGACTTGCATTGCACGTATCACCTCCCATGCCTTTTCCAACACCATGGACTTCAAGTGTGATTCATGCCAGAATTATTCATGCTTTCACTCAAGCTTCAAAAAAGAGAATGTACCATTATTGGGACACACAAAGCTCTCTCTGGGGAAATTAGGGTGTTCATTGCCATGTTGGAGTTCAGTCACATACTGATCCCAGTAAGCAGGGAATTGAGGAAAATACCAGAGTGTAGCAGTGATCAGAGGAAAAGCCAAAATTAAATACTTAGTTCAGAAAGTGCTTTAGCATGTAGAAACTAAGAGGATCACATATTTAAGACAGAAAGCCATTGCAAAGGCAGTAAGGCAGTGTGGATTTATCTTAAATGAATCAGATTTACACCTTTAATCCATGTCCCTTCGCACATTTCTACCATATCATTACTAATCTTTCTGGAATCCCCAAATTCACACTTTTTTAATCTTGTCTCTAGGTGGTGATAACATACACTCTTGCTAAAACAATACTGGTAAGAACAAATTGTTAAAGGAAGCAGGTATTTTTGTTTGAAAAGCAATCAGGTGTTGAGCTATCAGACTTCTTTTGTAGGCCAGTAAATATCCTGCTTTAATTTGGTATTTAAAATTCGGACCTTTCATGTAAGGTATTGTAATGTAAATCTGTAAATGGACAATCTTTCTTTTCAAAGGGAACTCAGCAACATAGCAAGAATTATTCTACAAAAAGTCAACCACAGAAAGAATCCCTTCAACCTACTATAGGAACACAGTGGGGACACTTCAATATATTAAATTTTAGATCTTTTTCTTTGCTGCTGCAATTTTTCCTGAAGATCAATAAAGTTCATCGTCTCTTATCACCACGGTTTAGGGACGTTTAAGGGAACAAAATGAAATGAATGAAAAACCAAATGGAACCGCAGAGGCAGAACAAAATTTCACCAGTTGTGACCTAAAAAAATGCACAAACACACATGCAGACAGACAGACAGACAGACAGACAGACAGACAGACAGACAGACAGACAGACACTCTAAAATGGCAGCTTTGAGAATGGTTTATTGATTTGTGATCAAGCCTGCAGTGGCATTTCAATCCTTTTTAACCAGCAGAGGAAATTCCACCAAGCCATTTATTACAAATGTCACGACAACAGCTGTGTGTGTGTCTGTGTGTGTTTTTGTGTGTATGCATATAGATGCTCGCTTGCTGCTCCCTGAAAGTGTGTGTGTGTGTGTGTGTGTGTGTGTGTAAGCTTTTGATTGTGTGTTAGTGTCTGTGCTTATTTTTTTTTCTGAATCCTAGTTGTGTGGACACATAAAACATAGGTGGAAATGTGTCCCAGCAGGGTGTGTGTATGTGTGCGGGGAGTTTCAGAAAAGGTTCAGACAAGTGTAGAACAATCACAATGAAGAACAGAGAGAGCAGGAAGTAGGAGAGCAGTCTCAATGGAGGCAGAGATGGGGAAAGGGAGAGAGGGAAAGAAAGAAAGAACACGATAGAAAGTCAAAGAGAAATAAAGAGATTGAGAAAAATATCAAGTAGGTCGGACAAGAGAGAAACAGTTGGAGAGAGCTGGAGACAAAAAGAGAGTCATAGTGCAGCTGTGAGTGGAGACATGGTACACAAGGGAAGGCAGTGGTTCTAAACATTACCTTTACATTTAATCGTCAAACCATATTATATATGTCTTTTTTATTATTATTTATTTATATTCTCAAATGTCATTTTGACATGCCTGAAGAGTACAAGTAGATATAATTAGATTAATGGTGGCTGAATTCTGTTTAGTTTCTTTAGTTTTAGGGTGCTGGTATTGTGTATGCTCAGCTATTGCATCAAGTCAAAATGTCACATGTGAAAAACCGGGAAAAACCTTTATCTTTACGTTATTCGATACACTGGCGTCAAATATCTATTTTTATTAAAAGATGCAGAAACGGATGCTGTTCTGCACACAAACGCACACGCATACACTTAGAATACTCAGCGCTGTGTCAACACACATACACCTGCACATTTTTCCATCATCTGTATTATAGCTGGAAAGTGACAGAGAGAGGCTGTAGTTTGCAAGTTTGGATACACACTTGGACAAGTTACAGGCAGTGTCAGGGTGTGCGTGTGTTAAAGAGGCACTAAATGAAGACTCTCTGTCTTGTCAGATTCTATGAAACTGACACCACAATGCATTGAACAAATACATGATTCTTGCTCATGCCTTTTTGGGGTATTTTTCCTTTTCTTCTTTACTTCACACAGATATTGTGAGGTATCGTAGATGATTGTCTTGCTCTTACTGAAATTATTGATTCTGTCTGTTGATTCTTTTTCCTTCTCTTGACTACTTTGATGACCTCTACTTTCACTGAACACATACTGCTCTTCCACACATAACTGTAATCTTGGGTTAGGTGCTATGCCAGAATTATTACACCTCACCTCCTCCTTCCCATTTGGAGCGAAAAAGAAAGAGCCTAGCTTCATTCCTGAGTAACTACGAATAGTCTCAGTTTAACTTTCATTCACCATATTGACAGTGTTTCCCACAGGTTGAGAATGTACTTGTGGTGGTGGATGACGCGTTGTGTGACTGATGTACATGCAGACAGTGTAATCCCTGTTATTTTCTGCAGCTTCCATTTCATTTCATATCACAGGCAGAATTGGATAATGCTACAATTTTTCCATATTCCTTAAATGCCTCACATGCAGGCTATGCAGTAGATGGTAGTTAGGTGGCTAGTCTCCAGTTACTGGCGCATATGAAATGCAGAAAGATGTGTGGCCAGAAATCAATTACTGTGAAAGGCGTGAAATAAGGCGTCAGGTGTCTTAATCTACCTGGGCAGGTTGCCCAAGTAGAGCCTATGTATGGGAAATGCTGGTATTGTATGCAAACAATTATTATTTGTGCTGCTAGGTTGAACAGCAAAGTCCATGCTTGGCACCTTACCGATCACCATTGTATGTCATAATCGTGAAAGACAGCAAGTTGTGCTCTTTTGGGGCCCAACATGCATTACATCATGTTTCCTGGCCAAATCACAGCATGAATTTATGATTTGATGATTGCCTAGTCTGATGCAATGGCCAAAGTTTTTGTGTCATCTGACCCTTGCATTCCACCTTTACCGTTTTTATTTGTACATGAACTTCAATTACTCCACAAAAAGCCTGATTGGAAATGGAATAACAATTATGGATGGCACCTGAGAGTTTTTCTCTAACTGATAATTATGTGAATAATACAAAAATAGAGTTTGAATTTCTGATGTTGCAATTGAAGTCTTTTACATGCTGGAGCTACGACAAGACATCTAAGAAAGTCCTGATGTACACCATGTTGCAACAGGCAACATCTGAGGCACAGAGAAAAAATAAGTTTGCTCTTTGGTGAACTTTGTGCTGAATTACATAGAAACCTGTACATGGACTGAGGGCAAGAAAGGCAGAGAGACAGAATGAAAATGAAATTTGTGTTAGAGGAACAGACACCAAGTAAATTTCTGTTTCTGTACATGTTTATGTGGCTGTTAGCATGTTTGTTCACTCAAGCATAATTGGTGTAACTGCAACATAATTATGTAGTCTAAACTCAACTAGTTAACACTAGTTTAGTTTTACTTTGACTAGGGATTTCCAAGTGAGGATAAACTGAAAACCCTTCAGTGGTTAACATTTACTGGTGAATATAAGGTCTATAGTTCAAGTCAGGCCAAATAACAAGAGAATGCAAAGTAACAGTGCTCCATATAAATGGTCTCTTGCCTCCTCTATGTAGCATTTTTATTAAAGAAAAGATACTGGGTGTCGACAGTTTGTTTGTTGCTCCTCCATCCTCTTTTCTCAGTGACTCTCTCTCTCTGTCTTTAGTAACATAAATCATCGCTGACAGTCAATAAGCTTCTTGTCTAAAAGTTTTAAGTGGCCACTAAAAGGTCAAAACGTTCAAATACCTCAGAAGTACTAGAACCCAGATACAGATCTTCTGTCTAAGCAGGCAGAACAGTGACAGTGATCCAGCTCTCAACAGACTTCAGCTGGGTTCTTCGCTTCAAGGTACAGTATGTATCTGGATCAAAAGCTCAGACGATAAATGACAGTCAAAAATGTTTTCAATCCAATATATCTCTGAGACTGAGCTGGAACGTCACTTAGAATGAGTTGGATTGATTCATGCTGTTTGTAACTCCAAATTTATGAAAATGAAGGCTTCAATTATTTAGTCACATCCAAACAGCTTCAGACACATAATTAGCAAGTTCTTTTGAATGTTTTATTATTACATAAAAGCTTCTCCTGAATTCAAAATAATCTATAGTGCTTCCCCTAACAATTAATTTCAATTTTGACTAATGTGCATTAATTTTTTTAATTGATTGGACTGTAAAATGGTGAAAATCATCTAATAAAATTTCCCACAGCTCAAGGATATGTGTTCAAATTGCTCATTTCGATCAACAGTCCAAAGCCCAAAGAAATTCAATTTATTGTGATGTATTGACAAGGAATAGCAGCAAATCCTTACATTTCAGAAACTAGATCCAGTGAATGTTTTGCTTTGTTGCATAAAAAAACGACTGAAATTATTAATCAGTTACCAATATAGTTGCAGATTAATGCAAACTAATTGTTGGAGTTGTAATAATCTACTTATTTTGATAAACCTAGGTAATGAACTGCTCAAAACCTGTAACCTAGAATGCTGCACGACAAAGGATTACCATTACTGCTCCCATTGTTAAGTGAGGCTCCACTCAGACACAACAGCGGTGCTTTGAGCTGAATGCTGACGCTAACATGGCAAGCATGCTCGAAATAACAACATAACAATAACAAACATGTTATTGTTGAGCAGGTATGATGTTTACTACGCCCCCTGTATTAGTTTAGTATTTGAGCATGTTAGCATTTGTTGATTATCACTAAACATAAAGGATAGCTAAGGCCGATGGGAACCTCATTACTTAAACCTTTTTTTAAATAAACTGTAGAATTGAAAACTTTGACCTGCTGGTGGTGCTAGAAGAGTGGACAGGAGATTACTTAAGTCAGAAGGTTTCATCTTCTGGGTAATATGAATGTCTAGAGAATTTCATGGCAATCCATCTGACACTTGTAAAGACATTTCACTAAAAACCAAAAATGTTGAAATCATTGTGGTGCTACAGAAGCAGTTATGTCAGAAATTTCATTGCAATCCATCCAAAATTAGTTGAGATATATTAGACTGGACTAAAGTGTTGAGCCAACCAAATATCTGGCTGACATTGCCATCCACAGGCCTCACTGGTAATAGACAAATGCTGTGTCTTAATTCATGAACTTCCATACTCACACTCGCTATTTTGATGCATAAGTGCATTCACACTGACAAGTACAACAACATGCAGTGCAATCTAAGTACCCGGATGATGCACAAAACAGTCAAGGTGAGTGTATAATGATGACCGCCTCACCATCAGTGGTCGCCCTCTTGCCTACATAGCAGGGTATTTTCAAACTTTTGAAAATGGCGACTGAGAAAGGAGAACATGTCAGCGATGATGGCAGTGCACATGACACGGTGCACACACAGGAAAGGGAAATATTGAAAAAGTCAAGTGAGCAAAGCAGCCGGCAGATATTTTGTTGGGTGACAATAGTGGTCACATGTTGCGATCGTCATTTCCGGTGTGTGTTTGATTTGGGACAACACTACCATATTCGACTTCATGCACTACGTATATGTTGAATATACTGTGCACACAGTGTACTGCACGTGAGTGTACTGACGAAGTATCCGATTTGAGACACAGCATATGATGTTAATGAAGTGACCAGCTGCTTCATGAGACGTCAGTGAAGTCTTACTGTAACTGTTCAGATGAGTGGTTTAATAATTACTCAAAAGAATGAATTTGTACCATATGAATTTTTTTCTTTTTATGAATTTAGGACTTTTCTTAACCACTGGACAAACAAAGCACTTTGTACATTTGTGTGTGTGTTTGTGTATTTGTGTGAGGGCAGGCATGCTTGCACACATACTCCTTATATCTTTGAGACAGATGGCGCAGTCGAAAAAAATCTATAAACTCATCTTCTTTTGACTTCAAGGCAAACAGACTGGTTTCATATGTTCTGTTTTGATTTTGTTGCCGCTAGACATGCGCGCCCACATGCACGCACGCACGCACACACGCACGCACACACACTCTGAACATTACACTCACAGTCTCGTAATGTGTCTGTCTGTCTGTGTTTTTATCTTTCATACCCACACACAGTCGGTTTCTCTGCCTCCACCACCAAAATGTCTGTTTATAATATCAGGACTTTCCTCATTTCAGACAACCTCTATTCGGCCGCTTTTATATTTTTATATAATCTGTGTGTAATTGACTGATTGCTTCTTATACTCCAGTGATTTTGTGTGTGTTAAAGTGTTTGTGTTAATGATTAGGAAGTTTGTTAATGGTTGAATGATTGTGTGATAGTAAAAGATTTGACATCTGGAGTGCTGAGAGCAGCTTTGTGTGTGTGTGCTGCATGGTCCATACTGTATATTGTATGTGCACCTAATTTGCAAATGAAGCGTAAAATGACAAATTGTATGATGTGGATGGCTTGATGATGCTGATGATGATGATGAGTATAAGCGATGAAGGGTGTGGTTAAGGGACAATGGTTCTTTCTGGTTCTTCATTGCTTGGTTATTCAACTATACAGATGAAACAGGAGCAGCCATTACTTCGTTATTAGTTTAGTTTAAAGCAGAGCGAGTCAACCTCAGGACCAAGAAAGGCTATATAATTGTTTCATTCTCTTTTTTAGCTGTTTTGGTCTCCACTAACTCCTGAGGGAAATATCTGGTTCTTTAGCCAGTAACCAGCTGATAACTAACTTCTGTCTGTTGTTTGGTGCTAAGCAAGTAGTGGGCAGTACGTTTTTTGCTGAAAATGGCTGCCTGCTGTGGCCGAAAAATACACAAGATCAGAGAGTGAACCAAGAAAAGGTAATGCCACGTGCCACAAAACCGAGACGAGCTGAAAAAGGAAAAAATGCTCTGTAAACTGAGTCAGATGATAATCTTAAATTCATCGTTGTGAGAACCCCCATTTTTATACACAAACAGTCATGTGATTCATTGTTAATGTTTATTATAGATGCTTTAAAGTCTGAGTGGTGATTCAGCCCATTTGTTTTCAATGTCAATGGCTGTGTAGGATTTACCAAATGGAGACATTTTCAAATCAGAAACATGGGCCCTTAACAAGAAAAGTTTCATTTTTGAATTTGAAATAAAATTACTTTCTTGAATTGGTCACCTATGGTCATGTGATCCAAATGTGAATGAGTCTGATGCTCATATTATATCACGTCAAAGAAACGAAGTTGATGGAGGCTGCGTAATTCCAAAGCAACTGCTGCTAAGGGGTACCTCACTGGGGCGCTATTAACCCAGAGCAACTGATACTACAAGATTCAGTTTGTAGACTTGCCACACATGGAGCCTGGTCTCTCTTTGAATATGCGTATAAGTGTGTGAGCCAGTTTTAAAATTTGCTGAGATGAGAGTAAATCAAAGGTTTGGAGCCATGTAGTATATCAAATAAAAGATTGTAATTACATCTATTTATTTGTTCACAGCACCTTATCATTTTCGTGTTTATGTGACCACAATATCATCATCAAACATATTTACAACTATTGGATATTAGGTCTGATTTTTTTTTTCTTCCTCATATTCAGCTCTCCAAAACCTTCTTACCTCTGGCTCCAAGCCCCCAAAGCACTCTTAGTTAATCTACCAGTGGTGAATAAAGGTGATGATGATGAATGATGTACTGTTACAGAGGGAATATTTTTTATTTAGCCTTTTTAGAGTAGCAGCATCAGTGTAAGAGCTGGCTGTCAACTTCAGAGAAACCACATCTTTGGGCTGATGCCATGTTTTCATGAGGGAACTGACCGCTCATGCACCTACAAACACATTCAGTATATCTTAAGCACGCTCTCTCTCCATCTCTTTCTCCTTTTTGACTTTCTCCATTCATTACCACTGGACACGTGCACACACACATCAGAGCCACATGTACACAAATTCAGCATGTGATGAATTTTTGCATGTAACATCTGGACTTGGACACTCTCCCTCTGAATACTTAGCAAGCTGACCTCCTTGAAAAAGGTGCAGTGAGATGGAAAAATGTCAGAAACTTTAAAAGTCAGACTGGATACACACAGAAACACATCATTGTTTATTAAAAACCCTGTGTATCAGACAAAAGTTCTGCACTGCGGGTATAAGATGGCTGTACCTCACATTAGTACAGAACTTTTTGAGAGAAAAAAGGAAAATAAACATAAGAGTGTGCTTTTAAGTTGCTCTTTGTTCAGTCATTAGTTTGACAGCTTATTTCTTCGCTCCACTCTTATATCATCTATGAATGCCTCTTATAGTTGATATCTGATGCACTCAGTCATATTATTTTGAGAGTCTGGAGTCTTAAATGCTACTTTTTTTAAAAAGTATACATTTTGACTGCTTGACATTTTTATCATCTGGAAAACCACAAATTGTATGACCCACATGTCAGATGGAGACATGCACATCTAAAGGCTTAGAAGTCAAACTCTTTGGATCTTTTCAGCTGTAGCACCATGTTTCCCTTTTTAGTTATCTGTTTTAATGCTGCAGGAAACTGTATAACATTAATTTTAATCTCAAGGCAGACAGTTCACTTCTATTACCTGGGTCTTGTTTTGTATTTCAGCTACAGTTATGTTGTAAAATATAATACTTGTGGGTCAGATAATTATGTAAGCTAATACAGTATGTGACTCACATCACAGTGACCCAGACTTTTGTCATGGTTTCTCCTTTCCAAACCTTTCATTTTACTTTGTGTTCCTTGTGTACTGTATTTAGTACATTGTACAAAAATATATGCACCAGAACTGTTGCCCATGAAATGAATGGTCATTTCAATGTCGTTTCTGAGAATTTGACATTACATTCGACATGGTCTTTAGTTAATTGTAGTTTGTTGTCGTAACTGACTTGAGCAGACAAAAGCTCACCTTTGATGGCATCTGGCACTTCACAGATGAAACCGGGTTTCACTGTACTGTAGCAGTGGGCCAACATTTCACAGGCAACAATCAACAACCCAATGTCTTGCACTGCAGGAGGCAAATGGTGGTCACACCAGATACTGACCCAAAAAATGCACATCTGTAGCTCAAAGCATGTGAAATCTATAGTTCAGTGTAGGGATGGGCGATATGGCCAAAAATCCATATCACGATATACACAGCAGCCTCTTGTGATAACGATATGTATCACGATACATAGATTATATAATAGAATCATTTTAGAACAGGTTACATAGACCCTGAGGAAAACTAAACTGCTAAATATATTTAAAAAAGAAAACATAAAACACAGTACGTAGACATACAACATTCATTGTGCCCCACTGTAATCATACAGTATCCTGTAAACATAAATGTTGCACATTTAAAACTGGTCTTTTTTTAAAGAACATACACTGTCCTGAACATACTTTCAGTATAAGGCAAAGACAATTCTTCTGTGTAATGACAGATACATGTAAGATAAGTGTAATATCTAATCGTGTATGCAAGTTAAATTGCATTCAGAGGACTCATTCATCTCTTGTAATGTAATGTAATGTAATGTGAAAAAGGCACCAGTTAACACGGCCACCGGTTAAACCGCAACACCTGCAGTCAGGGGTACATGGCTGACCGGGAGCAGCTAGCAGCCGGAGTACGGAGATGATAGCCGGGGTCTACCTCCCTCGTCATCCCGGGGGGAAAGCGATCCGATGAACGGACCTGCAGCTCTTTGGACCACTTTGGATATTTACTGACATTTGGTCCGACGTTTTCGGAGATGAGACGAGCCGCCTGTGGGACCCACAGACCGGGAGCAGCTGCTTATAAGCAGCCGGACTATGGACATTATCACCGGCTCGGTGAACCTCCGCCATCATCCCGGGGACAAAACGATCTGATGAACTGACCTGACATTTATCGCTGGGTAATATAATCCCCTTTGGAAGATAAATGTTGGTTTCACAGATGAAATTAACAACTGCAGCCGCAACATTAGTTTGTCTGAATGTAAAGTGAAGCTTCATGTTTTTACTGGACTGAACAACACCGTTTCCTCTGGGGCTGCAACATGTGATAAGTATATATAACACAATCTAAATAAATATAAATGTATTTTAATAAACAGACTATATTGAATTTCGTTTTATGTTATTAAGTAAGACATAAGTTTGGGGTTTTATTATATCTACATTACAGAATGAATAACATCATTTAGTGCATCTCTCCGATCATGAGGTTATTTTTTGAGGAAAAAAAGGTGTCAGTGGAGCAGTAAAATCGCCATTAAGGTACACCCAGTATGCCTTGTGATTGCGTGATCAACATGCGTTATCGTGATAGGGGATATAATTCAAATCTCTATCGTAGGCCATTTTTTATCGTATATCGTTTATATCGCGCATTCCTAGTTCAGTGCCCATTTTTCAAAATACACATTTTAAAGTGGTCTTTTATTGTGAGCAGCCCAGTGAGCAGCCCAATACACACCTGTGCAATAATGATGCAGTGTAATCACCTTCTTGATGTGCCACACCTGGATGGATTATCTTGGCAAAGGAGAAGCGCTCACTAACACAGATTTAAAGTTTGAAGAAAATTTGACAGAAGCATTTTGGTTGCTTAGAAAGAAATGTTAGGTCTTTTTATTTCAACTCATGAAAAATGGAAGCAGAAGTATTGCATTTATATTTTTGTTCAGTGTATATTGAAGTCATGAACAAAGTGTTTAGAATAACGGGTGCGCTCACATATTAAGTGTACTAACAATAAAACACTAGCAGAAAAAGGCATAAATACACATACATTTTATTTCATTAACTTATGCCATCACTGCTGTTGATATCACCTTATTTACAGGTGTTTGTTTTGCCGTAGAATGTGTACATACTGTCAGTGTCTGTGTATTGCTGAACACCAGCTTCTGCGGCAATGATACAGATGAACTAACCTTACCTTTGATCTGAGGTTTGTGTAAACCAATATTAATTTGTCCAATGACAAGAGAAAGGTTTCATAGTGCTTAAACACACAAGGTAGAAATCATGTGTAATCAATTAGTGAAAGTATTTCTGCCATGGTTGGTCTAAATTTGTATGTTTTAGTTCCTTTGGTAACTTGACAAACAAAATGTTCTTAGTATAGTTTAAAAAAACACTATTTAATTTGTAATGAAACAGTAATACAATTCTTGGTGCTCAAATACACAGTATGGTATAACTTCATTTTTATTATCCAAAAACTACAGCATGGCCCAACATCCTCCTCCTCACTGTTGATTAAATGAGGTTCAAAAAGACAGATTAGTTGTTTCTCTAATTCACCAATTCCCTTGTTCAAACTATGTGCTTTTCTATTTTGCTATGGCACTTTCTTTTCCTCTCTCTTCTTTCAATAGTTTGTTTGTCTAGTTTTCCTCAAGACTCCCTTCCAATCCTTCGACTTTTCAGTCTGTCTTTCAAATCCCTCCCTGCGTCCTTTCATTTCTTCCCCTTCCCCTCGATCTCCATTCATCCACAGAATGAAAGCTAGTTTTATAGGAGGGAATCAGCAGTGTTATTATCATCAGCAGCACTGACTAATGTCCCCGAACACAAGAATTGTAATGCCACAATCAATACGAGGCTTTAATTATTAAGTGGGTATTGGTGTGCAGTTTGCATTAGCAGCGCTGAAGACTCATAAATGATTAAACACATTGAGTCTGACCCAGCTGTGTGTGTGTGTGTGTGTGTGTGTGTGTGTGTGTGTGTGTGTGTGTGTGTGTGTGTGTGTGTGTGTCAAAAAGGAGAGAGACAAAGCGTATTATATAAAAATACATTGCTTTGTCAACTTACAAACTTTTGACTTGACATGACGTTATAAATGGACTGAAAGCAGTATTGGTGGTTAAAAACTATGATTGCATCAAATCCATGAATGCCAATAATGAATGTGTAGCACAAGCATGTTTTCATAAGGATGGAGAGTGCGACAAGGGGCTAGTTAAACCCCTGCAATATTCAATATCTTTATGAATGGACTTCAACATAAACTAGAGTTGTGCAGTATAGTGGGTCCCAAACTGCTTGACAAGGAAATAAAATGTCTCCTTTGACAAAACAATCTCAACTCAAAGTCCCTCCCACTAGCTTTTTTTCCCAAAGCTTTTAGTCCATTTATATAGTCTTCATCAGCAGATGGAGTTTGCTCAGTATGAAAACAGATCTATTGACATGTGAGCTCACTATGATTTAACCTGTAGTAGGGTTGAAGCTAACAAATATTTTCATTGTTCATTTAACTGACAATTATTTTCTTGATTTAATAAATTAATCTCTTTTAAACATTCTTTTCTCATAAAATGTGAGAAAATAATTAAAAATGTTTTCCGTTTCCCATAGCCATGATAAAGTCTTCAAATGTTTTGCTTAACCAAAAGCCCAGAATGAAACAGACGGTTTTGCTAAAAATGACAAAGGTGATCAAGTGATTTATCAAAATAATTTCCACATTAAGTATCCATGATACTGCCAATCAATGAGTCACTCATCATTTCAGCTTAAACCCCAAGTAGTATTGGGCTACTTGTCTGTGTTGGGTAAAGCATGTAAAAAAAAAAAAAAAAAAAAAACGATAGGATTGACAAAACAACCCCAACTCCACTTACTCACTTTCTCCAGAGCTTTTAGTTGCATCACAAACTAATATAGTAATATGGTAGATGAGTGAAGTCAACCCTTGTCGGCCTGAGGTAGAACTGTTCAGCACACTGGAGCTGATTACTGTTTACACACAGCAGTGTGTTTCCTTTCACATCCATATCAGGTAAATCTAATGCTAGTCAACTGCCGTGCAATACTCGTATATGTATAGTGTCGAGACACATACAAATGCTTTGGTAAACTCTTATTAGTTGGAAGAAAGACAATAGCATGCTGCCTTGGAATTACAGCCTAAAGTTTTGTCAAGCAACACAAATGCATAAATCCCACTGTGACGCTTTGGGGATGCTGCAGGTGTCTCTCTCAAATTTGTAGAGGATTTAGTTTGTCCAGGCCTGGCTTACACCTGGTTCAGTGTGTGACAAGCTGTGGTACAAGAGAAATTATGTTACAATAATTGGTTTTAGCTGCATACATTTTGAATGAAACCATCTTTCTGCTTTGGTGAAGACAATCCATGCTGCTGTTTTGGGGTGCCTCTGTGTGTATTTGACATGCACATGTACGAGCATGTATGCAGGTCTGGTTTTGTGTGTTAAGTGTGCACACACACACTTGTTTGACATCTGCCTGAACGTGCATGCGTGTGACATACACACAAAGTGTGTGTTGCTTAATTGCAGTTGTATGTGGGGTGTTTTATTTATTTATTTATTTCTTTTCAAGCCTTTGAAATCCTATAACGTGAACCTTGTCGCTTCTTGCCTACGGTCTTAGAAAATCAAGTTGAAAAGTGTGAACAGCATGGGTTGTTCAGGTGTAAGGCTTTGTAGTCATAAGGTCTTTGATATTTGGCAACTTTTTAAAGCCAAGTGAGACGGCTGTGCAAGTAGGAGCGAGGGCAATTAACTGACTCGTAGCTGAACTAGTACTAAGGCATATAAAAATCAATATGAAACTTGTATGAAAAGTCATGGAATCTGTCTTTATCGTTTTACATTCAGTTTTATATTCACAAAACATTTGATGCATTGAGATATTTTTCTCTTTTTAAATAATTGTTCAACTTCCCCGAAATGACTTGTTAGCATTACAAGTTCTCTATTACAGTAAATGGTTCTTAGCAATGCTTGAGATAAACAAAGGTCATAGGTCTGAAGGTATTTACTGTAATATCAAGTTATAAGAGAAATTGGGCTCGAACAATCCCTCTGGGGAAAAATGATACATAACCATTACCATGCTGTGATGTAATATGTACTTTTAAAATCTAGTTTTCACCTGCGTACAGTGTATATTAAATGAAGACTGAAAGATTCCTGGGTTTATGTGTTAAACTGACCTGAAGAGCATCGTGAACTTATAAAAGTTAAAAGATTTAAATATATTTTTTAATTAAAATGTTTACTTTAAGTGTGCTTGAGTGTGTGCTGAGTGGTTTTGTGGGTTGGTGATGTGTAAGCATATGTCACTGTGAATGCTAGTGGATCAAGCCACTCCCATACTTGTGTGAGTGGACTTTGAGTGTGTGCATGTGTGTTTAACTGCCCATTATAGTCCAGCGTGAGTGCAGTCAGCATTTTCAAAGATCTTTATCGTAACGATCAATAGGTACATTAACCATTTGGTTTATAGAGCAGCAGTATGTGAATAGATATTGAATGGGCCTTCTAAATCCTACAGTTCTTGTCTGAGTTTGACGGAGATGGAAATTAATCTGGAATCTGACAACTAACACGTCAAAGCAGCACTGACTCAAACTTGCAGTATGCATTTAAAAGTATGAAGAAGCATGCCCAGTAGGGATCTGCCAACATTGCTGTGTGTCCCTCACAACACTGTTGGTAAAGACATTAAATTGCTAGAATTGGGAAAAAAAATATTTAAACTTAAAGCAGACAAAGGCAGAATCATCCAGGTGTTTAACAGTTTATAGCGACAGCAGTAGCAGTGTGTATGAACACCTTAGTCAAACAGCAGAGATATCAATGTACACTACATGGAGTTGTCACATTATATCTGATCATTAAGCCCATTTCATCAGTTAACATCATTCTCTACCTTAGTTTATCTGAATGCTGATTGGTTGCTTGCGTCACACCCTTCACCTCTCACACAAACCATTTAGAAACCATCCCTGTCACAATTTACCTGCTCATTTGCCTTTTATTTACTTGGCTGAAAGTTTCCCAGAAGGCAGAGTCAAGTTAGGTTGTCCACTGCTAAAGAGACAAAATGCAGCAATAAAAAGAAACTGTTTGGGTGTTATTAGGCTATTTACTGCTCCATTTGTGGTTTTATGGCTGACGTGATGCTCTCAGGAAATTAGTTTGAAAATGCTTTGTTGGCGGGCAGGGGATTATGAGATTGGGGTCCCAGAAATAGTTTGGCTGCACAGTGGGGCACTGGAACACAGTAATTACTAAATCTCTCCTCTTTCCTCTCTCGTTACTGTCTCTTTTTTTCCTTCTGACTGGCAGCCTTTGCATCTATTTCCTCCCTTAGCTTCTGCTCTTTCCCCCTTTCTTGCATGTTTCCAGTTGAAGACAGTGTATGTTATCTCCTCTCTTTCCTTTTCTAGACATCAATATTGCATTTATTATTCACTTTACTAACTGTCAAGTGAAGTATCCACTAGTTATTTCAAGATTTCAGGGTCCTATTTGCGTAGAAACTGCAAATCTTTAGGGATTATTTTTGTGTCATTATTCCATATTGAGCATGAACATTCTGTTTCATAACTCTCTCCTTAAAGGCTGCACTTTGGAAATATTTTGATGGATGGTTACACACAAAAAAAAAAAACACAAAATGTGGAACTGAGGGGCAAAGAATTATGAAAACAAGAGTCAGAGTAATTAAGATGGTTAAAGAGAGGATTACATCTGATATATACCTGTCTTAATAAAACTTCACACAGTGGTTTTTATGCAAATTAATATTGTTTATTGTTTTTACAACATCAAACAAGCCAAAAAATACATTAGTCAGTTGCAAATAAGCCAATATTTTCGGCACAATTTGAAATTGTTACTTTCCTGACAACACACTATCTTTTGTTATAGATAGATACAAATCTGCTACAAATTCATAGTTGGTGTAATGTTGAATGAAGAGGGAAACCTACAACATGAGGAAAATAATCATATCTCTACACTAGACTGTAGTGGATGAAAAAATGATGAAAATTAATTATTAATCATTTTTGCTGGCAGGCTTCTCAAACCCCTCCAGGACCCTTTGTGGACCCCCATTTTGAAGATGCTGCACTTAGCCACCTGCAAAACCAACACAATGTATTTGCCATCAATAATAAAGGGGAATTAATAGAAAAGAACGATAGTTTACAATAACCTTTTCAGCTTTATCGCCCGTTCTGCTTTAATCGATATAGTTCATGGGTCATTGTACTCCACTTTGGTCATTCCCTTTTTTTTTTTAATTTTTTTTTTTTTTTATACAAGGTACAACACAATAAAATGATACAATTTTCTCATCTTATTCCTAGCAGAGTGAACACTGAATTCCTGTATTTACTACACCATGTTTCAAATGTCCTTAACATTAAATTAGTCTACACAGATGTCCACATATTGAAGGAATACATACTGATGTGTGTATATATAACATAGAAATATTTGCAGGATGTACTTCATTCTGGAGGAACAAAAACAAAAAAGTTGTCTGTCCATCTTGAAATACAGTATTACTTTTGGATTAACTGCCAGTATAACCATATTTGAAGTATACTGTAGCATTCAAAAGGTGAAAAGTTGTTTATTTTTAGCCATACTAGTAGCATCGCTTTAGGGAAGGCACTGTCAGTTGGTCTGTTGGTACACAACTTTGCTCCAGCCTGAAATATTTTTGCAAAAACATAGTTTTATATCTTAGATAATTTATTCTTTCCTTCAGATTGTCCACATCCCAGGCAGGTTAAGTATGTTTTTGTTTGCATTTATGATTTATGGAACGCAATCTTACAATTACCATTAATATGCACCATTCTTCTGGTCTAACACCCATAGTTTTGTTGAGATGTTGACACCTACACAAAACTTGTGTCTACTTGTACTGTATGTACTCGGAGTTCAAAGGTGCTTGACATAAATTGAGATTGTAAACCTGCTTTGCATTCGGGTCACACTCAAAGTCGAGTCTGTGTATAATTTAACAGTAAAGCCATGATGTGAGTTTAAAAAGAAAACTGCTGAACCATTTTATGCTGATTTCAACCTGCATGAAGCATTTCAATCTACATAATATCCTTATCACATAGTGCCACAGGGGCAGCTTGTCTCTCTCCCTTTCGCTTGTTTGCTGTCCCCCTCTCTCGTCTCACTCGTCCTGCTCCCTCCCTCTGCATTTTGCACACTTCTTTTCTGTCGTTCAGTTTCTCTCATTTCTCTTTTTGTGTCTCTCTCTGCCATAATGAAATATGGATTTAACCAACAGCTTATAGGAAAAATTCATTTTAGTAATACTAACATCATCAAAATCCCCTCTGACACAGAGTAATAGTGTGTGGTCAGATAGATAAGAAAATCATCATCGATATGTGACTGGATACAGCCCCCATGTATGTGTCTGTAGCACTCTGTGGAAAATCTGAATATTTACATTAAAGACTTTTTTTTCGTAATTTGTTTGACATATTAATTGATCTTTATCTCATACACATAACATAATAATAATTGTAACAATAATAAATGTACTTGAGTACATATGTGATCCTCATAGACGTGTGCACGAACACACATCCCTTTTTCTTCTTGTGTGGCCACAGGATTTAATTGAGTTCCTGTCAGAAATATCAATTGTTCAATTTCTCATCTGTCACAGGGTTGGGGAGAGAAAAGTGTGAGGCAGGAGTACATTTACTCCCATTGTGTAAACAATCTGTCAGTTAGAAGAAACAAATCGAAACAAGCAGAAACGGAGAGAATAGGAATTGAAAATAGAACTCATTGTACAGGAAGAGATGACTAAAACCTACCCATCCCCTTTGATAACCTGTCACTGACTCACCACCTGTTTAATTAATAGCCAAAGCATTTTTCTGCATCTTGCTGTTTATAGACTTCAAAAGATAGAAATATAACTTACATGTTTTATTGGGAATTGTTTATAGGCCACTCCACCTGTTTCCTGCCTAGGTCATAAAAAACATCTCTGCCTAACACCCAATTGGATTGATTTTTTTTTTTTTTTTTTGTCCCTAGTAAGTCAAAATATGAATCTATAACAAAAAAAAAAAAGCTGTCAGTTCTTTTTTTCCTGCTATAGTATGTCTGTTATATCACTCATATTTCTTTGTATTTGTCTTGCTTCACCAATTTAACTGTTTATGTTGCTGTTTTTTCCTTATTTACTAATCTCTGAGATTGACATCAGGTCCTCTTGAGCTTTGAAGCCAGTCATAGATAAGTGCACAAACTGTCAAACACCTGGTGTGCTGAATTTTTATTTATTTATTTTTTTCATTAATACCCAAACTGTTAATCTTGCATTTTGAACTGGATTCTTAATCCTCATTAAAATAATTAACACAAAGCAGCATCCACGCTGAAATGAAAACCTTGCATAAGGAAAATGTAGAAATGTTGAATATGAATGGGAGGCTGATGGATTACAGTCACACAGTATAATAAAGCACTTGTTATTGAAGTGTTAAAATGGTTTACAATGCAAGAGCTGCTTTTTTCTTCTTTTTTTACAAAAAGCTGTGATAATTCTAGGTTCCTTTTCACTGTTAGTCTTTGGAATACACAAGTTGTTAGCTCCTCTTTTCTGGTTACCCTCTGACAGGCTTATGTCTCTGCTGATAATTCTACTGTGAGGAGCTGTTCTGAGGCCATTTCAACGCATTTCAATTTGTAAAGGTCACAGCTTCTCACTAGAAGTCTTCTACCTGTCATGTCAATTTCTGTGAAAGAGGTATGAGATTCAGCAAATGCAGGAGCTGGGTCATACCACTGATCAAGGTTTTAGCATCCTTATCTGTCACTTTTTGAAGAGTGTTCTTATCTTTTCTTCTGCTAACTTTTAAAGCATTCAAAAGGTCTCCAGAAGCTGCTCATATACTCACCAAATGTGCAGTAACTCAGTTTTGCTTTCATAGTTTTTTTTTTTTTTTCTTGCACCATTATTATATGTGTTGTGATTTCACTTAACCCAAATTTAAAAGTCTCCCATTGTGTCAGTCAGTTAGGTATAACAAGGATCTTGCTATTCATACGTGCAGAACAGAGAACTTTTTGGCCCAGTTTATAGGAACTTAGAGTAGGAGCTTTAATTAATGAGTGCAAAGCATTCTGTCTATCTGTCTCATATATACTGTTCCAAGAAAGTGTAGAGTCATGGCTTTATTTTCGCTATTTTTAACTAAAACCCCCTTGATTCTTAAAATGATTCATATTTACCTTGCGTTGATTCCAAACACGGACCTGTTCCTTTAGTTGCTTCACCAAGCCTCTT
Organism: Seriola lalandi dorsalis; assembly: GCF_002814215.2. NCBI lineage: Eukaryota > Metazoa > Chordata > Actinopteri > Carangiformes > Carangidae > Seriola > Seriola lalandi. The sequence goes on from NW_019520214.1 coordinate 230,931, forward strand.
CCATGTGCCACTATATTTTATTGGTTATAAGAGATGGACTGTAGTTATCCGAGCCAAAGGGATTTTCTTTGATGTTTCTGCCACAATGTGAGCATGGCAATGATAAGCTACAGTCAAATTTCCGCTTTCAAAGTTTCCTTTTGATTTTAATAGTGGACAGTAGGACAGTAGTGAGTGTGCCTAATTGGCTGTGAGAAATATGAACAGAAATGCACACATGCTCAAGAATAAGTGCTCATGCTTTCAGACACACTGTTACTCACACACAACTGCATGTGAATAGTATGTGTACATGCTAACAAAGGAGACACACATGCAGGCTTTCAGTTTCAGCCATAGTAGATATCACATGGAGCTGCGTTTTTATACATTGATTCTATCTCACACACACACACACACACACACACACACACACACACACACACACACACACACACACACACACACCTCTTATTGGAAATTAGTCCCTCATAAATATTCTTTATGGACAGTGTGGGTTTTCTCATGATAAAGTACAGTGAATTACTCAGGCTGAAAAATTTCAGGAGATTTAGCAGTGGCTTAAATCTAAATGAAAAGTCAACAGAGAATATATCAAGTATCCACATGCACAACCATGGCCAAACTTACTGTATTTGTATAGTGGGAGTGCATATGTGCAAACTAACTTTGCAATTTTATCGTAACAAGTGCAGATAAGGTCATCTAACATTTTACAGTCATAGAACTACTGTGTCTGTATCTCAATTCTTATTCGGCTTATAACACAAGCAAACACATACAGCCACAAATATGCGCAGACTTCACACTGTTTTTGTGATGCAAAAAAACTAAACTTTGTCACACACATCCCTCCAATTTTTTTCATTTCATACTCATCCACAGTTGTGTTTTATAATTATGTGCATTGATGTGCAGATTTGTCAGCTTTTTAAAAAATTTTTTGCATGATGTCAAGTAGAACTTTATTTGTCCCCAGAGGGGCCCCTGGCCGTGTAACACAAGATCAAGAACACACAAGGCAATTTAAATACAATATAATAAAATTTAAAAGCCTTTTTCTATGTAGAATGTATGTATATAGAGTTTAGCAGTGAAATGGCTGAGGGTATGAAGGACTTTTTTTTTATCTGGTTTTGCCTTGTGGGTATTTGAAGCATGCTATGTCTGAAACTCGGTGCAGGTGGCGGGTGCTGTCAGAGAGAGTAGATATTGCTCTCATTTTTGTTGAGTACCTGTGATACAGCTACAAACCTTGATCATGTTTGTTAGTACATTCTTCTGTTTTAGAGTGATTGAAACATACTAACAGCTAAAAGAAAAAGTAAAATTCGACTCAATGAAAGATCTGTAAAATGGAGTCATCAGGAATCAGCCAGCCTGTCAACATCAAACTCAGCTGGCTTCCTCAGACAAAGGAGGTGCTGCTAGGCTTTTTTTTTTTTTTACACAACACACTGATCTACTATTTACTATCAACTATAGTGCTCAAGTACTTTTATAATTCAGTGGTTTCTATATCTTGACCATTATTTTAAGTTTTGATAGGGTTGAAGTCATGACATCTAAAATTAATAGACATTTGCTTGGTCTTTGTCACATTTAATTCCAAAAAGGCTTCTTGACACCATTTTAAAAAATAATCTGACGGGATCATGAGACATTTCCTCCTCTTCAGCAGGCTGACCTTAACTGTATCATCTACAAACTTCACAATGTGAGTGATGGTTTCCAGTCTGACTACAGCAGTCAGTAGTGCACAGGATATATGAAAGAGGAGGAGAGAGGACACAGCTCTGGGGAGAGCTGGTTGTTGTTCAAGTTAGTCCAGAGAGATGTCCAATGACTCTCACTCTTTGAGATATGTTGGTGTTGGTCTTCAGTGTCTAACTGAAGTGGCTTACCCGGTTCTTACTGCCCTCTAAGTGCCTGTAAGTGAAGTAGAGCAGAGTTCTACAGTAGGTGCATCCTGAACCCCCCTGTGCAAACTGTAGTGGGTCAAGAAGTTCATAAGACTTCATAGTCATTCAGAGTCTTCTGTTGGCTATTTCTTTGCAATGGGAATCATTGTAGATTGTTTCCATACTTGGGGGATCCTTTGCTGATAGAATGACATACTAAATATATAATTAAATCAGGGTAATAATTATCAGGGTGAGGGCTTGTTCCAGCTTTACAGTGTTAAAAAGTATTCACAACACTGTGCACAGAAAAGGAAGAGACAGATTAACTAGAGTTCAGAAGGTTGTGTTTTGAAACGGCATTACTTGTTTGATAAAATCATGGACATCAAATCTTGAATAAAACACATTAGAGCCTGAGCCAGATGTGATGAAAAGCCTTCTAAACCCACCCTTTGTGCTTTAACCTAGCTTTGTTTTTTGACCCCACCATGGTTCTGACACTGTCCCAGGCTCAGCCTAAACTGTGCTCAATTTAGCCTTCTTAATTTCATGTTTAGTATCTTTTTATAAAACATTTACCTCAGAGATTACCTTATTTAAAATTCATGTTTTTATGATTTAATAACACGTTTGCTGTTCCGATAGATCTTCACTACCTTCTGAAGGGATAGCAATATCCTCACAACATGATACCTATGAGCTGACCACCTCTGTGAGTTTGTTATTGTCTAGAGATGATTCAATGAACTCCTCCCACGCTGTGCAGTCCAGACAGCCTTGCAGCATATAACCATTGTCTCCTCCGAGTTTCACCTTTCTGGTGAACACTTACCCCCTCTGTAGGCATGTGCAATATGCTGGAATAAGTAGCACAAAATCATGGTCAGCTGTACCCAGCGGGGGGGAGTGGGATGCATTTGGTCCAGTATCTTGCCATGTCTGGTGGGGTAAGACACGTATTTATAAAAGCTCCTGAAAGTTTTTTCTGTCTTATGTATGTTGTCTTATAGGTCTGCAGAAAGGGCATAAACAAATATTTTCAGTGTTGATAGGACAAAAACAAATTGATTAGAATTCCTCTGGTACTCTCTGTGAAGCCTTGCTCAGTGAAAACTCCCACAGTGAAGGTCATGTTGTAGCTAAAGTTGTTTAAAACTGTTGGAATGACCTGTAATGACCATTCATGCTTTTCCATTACCTTTAACTTACACTCTGACTACAAAGTAGAGGGGCTAACATAACACTGACTGCCTGTAGTACCCACTCACCTTCGTTTTACTTGGTTCAGTCATTTCTTCTCACCCTTTCTCTTTTGTTCTCACTGGTTTTAGTGTTTGTTTCCATTTATCTTTATTTATGCCCTATTTTGTCTTCCTCTTGTTTATTCCTTATCTTTTATTTCTTTCCCTAACATTCTCCCATATCCTCTCTCTTGTGATCTCTCTGTACAGTATGGGGTACTTTTAGAATTTCTGACTTTTAATGTTTACCTTTGTGTATTCCTTTGATTGACAGTTGTCTGGTTAAGACTGGACTCTTGAAAATTCTTATGTGGCCTGAATGGAATTTTCTTTAATTTTATTTGTCGTTTAAACCAAACATGGTGCTTGCTGTCATCATCGTCTATTTCACTCTTCTGATTTCACTGACAGGGTCTACTTCCAGCTGCCCAGCTCAATTGATTTTCAGTGAATCTTTTCCCAGTCTAATACCTCATGAAAATTGAGCTTGCAGGATTCACTTAGACTTCGATGAGGATAATATTTTTCGAGCTGTCCATGCAGGTGTCCTGGAAAGTCTGGTTAAGGTACATAGCAGGATAGAGTCCAGATTTAAGAGGGAGGCTTTTTGCCAGGATTGACTGTGGTGAGGCTGAGGCTCTGCAGTGTTCTTCTCCTCAGCTGCCAGCAGACCTCAGCAGAGGCAGATGGGGAATGGTTTTTGAGTAATGGGTCTCCTGCAAGCTACAGTGTGTCTCAAGGAATTGAAGCGAGGCTGCTGAAATGTAAGCACCTGCTATCACATCTTTCATACAGGGGCAGGGTGCTGATAAAAAAGAAAAACAAAACTTGGAAGCTGTCTGCTGTGACATTATCCTTAATGCTCCTTGTAGCTTCTTTACAGTGACTCAGAAAAAGTTTGTGGACGTTTTTTGGTATGGGCTTCTTTGGCTGAGATGTGCTGTCCTAGCCACGCGGGTTGTCGCAGCTAGATTGCCATGGAGAATTGGGTGGCATTTTTCCAGCTTTAGGCAGCACAGACCAAGGAGCAGAAATCTGCTAGAGAGACACTAAAGGATGTCACAGTGGCAAGTTTATCACCAGCCTCCTACTTTTTTCTAATGAAGCAGGATGAGCTCAACACCACTGGTCCCTCAGCACTGTTTACATCTGGCCTAGCATGTGGTTGGATTAAGAGGAATGGGATGTGGGCCTCTGTAACCCTGGAATTCCTCAGTGTGATCTGCCAGCTTGGCCAACAGACTGGACTGACCCCTCTGTGAGTGGTGAAGCGGTTTATCCAGGAGGTGCTTATGGTTCTGCTGGATACAGTTAAATGTAATGCAGTGATGCCATGTGGAGCTTCAGGTTGAATATGATATGAGTTCCTTACAGTGACCATATTGGGAGAACCTGGAGGCGACTGTCATATATTCTACTTTTACCCTGAGGCAATTTAATCTTGCATGTGAAAGAATTCTTCGAAGGCTGTTTATTCATTTGACAGTTATGTGTAAAGGGTTTTAGCCATGCTTGCGGCGTAGCTTTATGGATTGAAATGTAAGTAATTTAGTTGGTCCACTACTTCAGTACAGACTGACATACAGTGGTGTCAAAGTATTGAAACCCCTTCACTTTTTGCACTTAATTGTGTTGTAGGTTTTATCTTAAATGGATACAACTGCTATTTTTCCCCATCAATCATCAAATTTACTAAAAATCTAAAACTGAAATTTTTTATATTCAGACCCTTTCCTGTGGTACTCCAAACTGTGGTCAGGTGCATCCCATTTGCTTTAATTATACTTAAGATGTGTCTTGAACTTGATTGGAGTTCAGCTGTGCTAAACTGCATTGATTGGACATAGTTTATAAATGCACACAACTGTGTACATAAAGTTCCACAATTCCCATTACATGTCAGGACTAAAACTAAGACCTATCCACCTCTCTGATAAAATTGTGGTGAAGCATAGATCAGAGTAATTGTATAAAACCAGTTCTAAAGCTAAAGAGTGCTTTCAGGAGCACAATGGCCTCAATAATTGTTAAATGAAAGAATATTGGAACCACCACGGTGACGCATGATGGTGGCAGCATCAAACTGTGAGGGGGCTTATCAGCAGCATGGACAAGGAGACTGGTCGGAATTGAGGGAAGGATGAATGCAGCTAAACACAGGGAGGTCTTTGAAGAAAACCTGCTCCACAGTGCAAATGACCTGAAACTGGGGCACGACAATGACCCCAAGCATATATCCAAGACAGTGCTGAAGTGCCTTTGGGACAAGTCAGTGATTAACCTTGAGTGCCCAGCCAAACCCCAGACTTAAACCCCATAGAACATCTGTGGAGAGGCCTGAAGGTGGCGGTTCAAAAATGCTTTCCATCCACTTTGATGGAGCTTGATGATCTGTATGGAAGAATTGTTAAACTGCCCAAATCCAGGAATTACTTTATTGATCCCTCTACTTTTCCTTGAGGTTTCCAATAACTTTCCCTGAATATCCTGAACCCCTGTGAGGTGCTGGCATAGCTGTAGACTATCCTATTGTGATACACACACCTAAGGGGAAAATACTGCATTATGCCCCACAAAGCTGTACATAAGCTTAAAGGATATAAATACGGTGCTCAGCTGGCAGTATGGAAGAAGTCAAGTAAACATTAATCAACTGCATTAATCATGCACACTTGTATACTATATGTTTATTAACCTAAGTGAGAAACTACATAGAAACTAAATAAAGTTACCCCTTAACTACATGTGTATATATAATGTACCTGTAAATGTATATTAATTCAACCACAGAATTTCAGTTCGGCCTTAAAGCACTGGTGCAACGTTTTGTGAAAAGCGCTTATTCACCTTTTTGTTATGTCTAGATAAGATTAGTGGTGTCGAACTATTCCTTTATCTAAAGATGTGTCACTGCACTTGCCTGAACTTAACCACTGTATTTTACTGATGTTACAAACCTAAGGGAAATCAAAATGGCTAATATCATAGATAATCCAGTTGGAGAAGGAGAGACTTAATGTGTTTCAGGGTTCAACTAATTTCACACATTATAATGAGACACTATTGGTGGAGTCCATTAATTTTTCTCAGAAATGATATTGACACTTTTCTGGATGTTTGATGACTGTGACACAATATTTACAGTGAGAGAAGAGGATCTGTTGCTTTGAATGTCAATGTAATCCATCTAAGCTGCCAACATTGTAGATATCGATATATTCCAATCCTGTGGTTGGGTTTGAGTGTGATGTGGACGGATGCTAGAGATTTTTTCTACAAGTAAACACATTCTTTTCACTCCATCTCCTCTGAGGACACAGCTTCAGCTATCTGTTCTCAAGAGCAGTAACAATTTTGTGGAAGCAAAATGTTTCATGGTGCCAAAAGGGAAATGCCTACCTTGACATCGCTGACTGAGGTGTTGGCAGGAACACAACGTGGCTGGTTTAAGCTCCAGTCCAGTGAGAGGGCAGTGTGATGATTATGTTCTGCATCTAAAAGTGGACAGACAACAAATAATCATGATGAAATAGGCCATTGACAGTGTCTTGTTTTCTTTTCATGATCTTCAGTAATCTCTGTTAAAATAACAAGACAATGTTCAGAGGAATTATTAAAATGTATAAACCACTGGGATATTAGTGAGATTAAAAGATTAATGATTTGTGTGAAGTTTACTGTTATCACTTATGACAGCATAATTACAGTTGCTCCAAAGCTTTTAAATCTTTTGGATGACTTGCACTTACCAACACCAATATAAAGCAAAAGGTGACTGAATAATTATTTTGAAAAAATAAATAAACATAAATGCATAAATTAGAAATACAGTAGTAAATATCAGTGGTTTAACAATTCTTAAACTGAGACCAAAACTGCGATACAAATGTCCACAATCTTGTGTTGTTCCTACAGCATGGCGGAACCGCACTGTTCCAACTCCAACTCGCTGCCATCGCTCTCAATGCAGCCTGTTGAGCTCTCATGACTTTATTAATGTAACAAAATTTATTTTTTGTTTCACAATGAACCCTACAACACATGTAAACTAAATTATTATTCTATTTAAAGGTAGGGCAAACTGTTTGTAAATTATACCTTATACCTATTGTATTGTCTTCCAACTGTGTGTATCACGTATCAAGTTAGGCTAGTTTAATTAGCTCAAGATGGATGATAACCCTGCGACTGCAGACCGCCTGGGCACATTCAAGTCAGCAGTGCGGGAATATTTTGGCTAAGGTAGCCAGGTTATCTGGCACATGCTCAATGTTGGAGATGGGAAGATTGTTCAGTCTGTTATAGTAAATATTTTGGATGCAGTAAAACTTTATTTGAAGACAAACTTTCAGTAAAGTACAAAGTACCAGAAAAATTTAAAACAGTTTCCAGTTTCATTGGGTCTAGATAAGTTGAGATTTGATGTCAACTGTAGTCCTTGGGGATGTTCTGTGGTTCAAGAGAATATGGTCATGTCTGGGTTCAAAGAAATTCTGTTTTTATTTTTATTTCATTTTTTGAAAACAGTGTGTCATCATCATGACATCACGACTTTTGACATCTCTCTGAAATCTTCTTGTTGAGGACAAAACCTCACCCTTCATTATCATTCTGTGGACCGACGTGTACACACAGATATACACAGGAAGAAAAACACCCTGTTTCACTTTCTCCAATGCATGCACTCTCTCTCTCTCTCTCTCTCTCTCTCTCTCACTCACTCACTCACTCACTCACTCTCTCTCACACACACACCCACCCACACACACACAGAGGAAATGGAGACAATGATGAAACATCAGTGTAATGTTTGAGGCTCAAACATCCAAAAGGACTGACAAATGTCAATCAGCCCCTCAAAAGAGATTCCTGTTTTGGTCCAGATTTGTTTTTGAGTGTTTGTGAGTGAGAGAGAGAGATTGTGACAAAGACACAAAGAGGATCCATTGATATCTGAAATTAGATTCAAAATTAAAAGAGTTTCGTCTCTCAACATTGCTGACACAATATTGTGTGTGTGCATACAGTATGTGTCAATTAAAGCAAATATAAATAAGGTAAATACGTTGCGTTAAAATATGTACAGGTCAAGTAGAAACAGTTTTTTGAGCCCCTCAAGGGTTAAAAACAGTGATGTGGGAGTTGATACACATGGTTTTGTAAACAGATTCCTTAGGTGATTGATTGAATCTCTTGCTGTAGCTGAGGAGTGGAGTCCAATTCTGTGACCTCAGGACCGCATCAAAGCTTTTTGCTGATGAGGTAGTTTCACTTGCTTCACTGGACTGTGACCTGAAGCGCATAGTTAGGGGCTTTGCAGCTGAGTGTGAAGCAGCTGGGATGAGGGTCAGCACCTCCAATTGTGAGACCATGTTACTCTACTGGGAAACAATGGATTCCTGCTTTTGGCTTTGGCGCAAGTTGCTGCCCTGAGCAAAGGCAGAGCAGTAATGTTGGTTTTGTTCCAAACTGTGATGGTGAAGAGGGAACTGAGCCTGAAGATGAACCTCTCTATATATCAGTCGAACACAACTCTCCTTTATGGTCAGGATGTGAGGCTCTCCAAGGTCTGGAGAGCAGAGATGCTGCTACTTCATATTGGAAGGAGCCCTTCCAATTCCAGAATGGAGCAGTTATGAGCATGTCCACCTGTGAAGAGACCTCAGGGCAGAGCTTGACCATGCTGCAGGGATTACATATCCCATATTGTCTGGGAACAACTCAGGATCCCTATAGTGAAGAGCTGTGAGAAGGAACAACCTTGCTTGGCTCGCTGCCACATTCTCTGTCACAACATAACTTTTTCCTAGGTTTTGTAACCAGTGCAGCCTAAATTAAAGAAAGAACAACCTACTTTTTGATGTATGTTTGCAACAGGTCAAAAGGTTAATCACACTGTCACAGAAAAGAAAAGAAGACATAATGAGAATCACTTCTTTAAGAATGCTGTCATGTCTGCCATTAGAAACTTTGTCAAAGGGAAACAAGAAATGTTTTTAAATGTTTTGGGTGTCGATTATTAACAATAGTACAAATCTGAATATTGCTGATGATCAGGAAGAAAAATGCCTGCAAACCATGCATGAAATTGAATTTTGCCTGTCAGGACTACTATTAAGCCAAACTGGTGTTTAATCTACGCTGTTAAAAGTAGCAAAAGTACACAAAAAATTTGTTTTGTTTATAAACAGTGTTTTAGTTAATTTATTGTAACTCCCTCTAAGTTAATTTAGTGTTAGTGTCACAGCCTGGCGCAAGGTTCCAAAGACTTGAGACCACACATGACTCGCAACTTCAAATGGGCATCTATAAGCAGATCAAATTCAACCAAACATCAAAGAGTGGAAGCCAGAAAAAGAGACTGACTGGCTGCCCTTAGCTTATATTGGCCTCATGCAGCCCATTCATTTTGTTCCATTTGTTTCCATTATTCCATTTTTGGATGGAGATGTTTAAAATGTAGCTTTTCTTTGTGGTTAAATCTCGTTGAACAGCTAGTGTGATGAAGGACTCCAAATGCTTTTTTACTTGCAAAGGTTGTGATGACACTCACAGAGCTACAATGCTAGTTGTTGTCAGTTCCAGTAAAAAGTTTACTGCTCACTGGTCTCCACCGCCGCCTCTGTGCTGTGTGTGAGAGAGAGGCTGCAACCCGACACCAAAACACAGTAGAGAATTTTTTTCTGGTTAATTTGGTTCAGGCACTGTGCCTTGAAAACCCTACATGCATGTAAATAAAATTATTTTTTCTAATTCATTGCATTTCAGTCAGTCTTTTGCAATGTAAGATTAATCGGTCAGCACTAATATTATCTTAAATGATCCGATCACAAGTGGACAGCTCTAAGTACGTCAGTTCACACCTGACTTTAAAATGCGTCTCCACATGCGTCTTGATTGACCACTTTGTGATCGGATCTCACTTCCCCACTTTATATGTAATTAACCCCTCCGTGCCCCACTCGTGCTCTCTCTCTCGCTCTCTCACACACCACAGATTGTAAATAAAGATGGACATAGCCTCCGTGACGTCACCATAGGTTTTTGAAGAGCAGTTTTGAAGCTCAGAGTGGGCTGTTATGTCATAGCTATCTTGCCAGTACTTGTCTCCACCGAACTCCCGGCTAATTCAAAAAATGGGCAAAGAGGAGGGGTGTGTGTCGAGCCAAGATTTTGGTGCATGCCGACTTGTGGCAAGCACACGCTCACCTGTCTGTCCCTCAAAGTGGCGTGCCCTCAATTAAGCAGAACTTTAAGCCTTAATAAAAGGCTTCATTTTTCAGCCTCAGAGGTTGCCGCTTGACACACAAGCACATTAACAACGGACTCGTCTGTCGATTGGCTAAAAACAACAAGGCATAACTGTTTATTTGCATTGAAAGCGTGGAAGTGAGATCTGATCACAAGTGGTCAATCAAGACGCATGTGGAGACGCATCATAAAGCCAGGTGGGAACTGACGAACTGAGAGCTGTCCACTTGTGATCGGATCACCGAAGACAGATGTTAATACCATGTCTGAACAGGGCCTATGAAACTGTTGCAGGACTAATCCGACTGCGTCAGACAATGAAAATAAGATAGCCACTAATGTAAATAAACATCTCCATATGTTATTATAAAATCTAATCTGGTCGGCTTTAGGTTTCCTTCAAAATTAATTTTCCGTTGCAAATTAATTTAGTATATATGTATAAATTTGTATAAAAACATAAGACGGTTGAAATTGGCACACACATCCACATTTATCATTAGTTCATATGGGATAAAACCACATCCACCACAGTTATTGTAATAAAATGTGAAAATGACAATAATATAAAAAGATAATCAGTGGCTCAGCTTACTTTGTGTTAAGCAGTAACTTGTTTATATGGTGAAAAATGTCAAGATGCTTATCAGTACAATTCAGTGTTGTTAATTTTAGACAATAGTCGTAGTCATTACAGATGATCTTTTAACTGATTACCCAACCATGGGATATATGATATAGCTAGATAATACGTATTCTAATGTGTCATGATGCGTAATAGTCTTATAATATTAGTCTATATCTATTAGTCTTATAACAGTAACATAATGCATGAGCTGATCCTGACTCTGTGCAGTAGAACTGGGGTAGCAATGCTACATAAATAGAAGAATGTCTCTCATTTACTTCCAGCTATAACAGTCCTTAGCGCTGAAGACACACAGTTAACACACAAAACAACACAAACATTCACAAAACAGATGGTGCTACTTTACATGACAATGGAAATCTTTAGCACTGGTTTTGTAGAAATGACAGTGCCCTCACTGATGTCAAAATTGAACTTGAAGGATCTTTAACTGAAAAAACGAGCTACACAGAGGATAAAATGCAGAACAGAAAGGTCAGACAGTTCAAATGACATTTTATTATTCAGACACTGATGACACTTATTTTCTCAAGCTGAATATTTGGAGGTATGACAATGGGGAAAAAGTGCAACATTAGTGAAGTGGAATCATCTGACCTTTGCATACTGAACAATAATGCAAACTGAGATCATGTGATTACAGTCACAAAAATAAAAGTGGCATTCTGAATTTATCTCTAGACCTTTACTAAGAACATAATATAATTAGTTGAGGATGAGATCACCTGTGTTTTTCAAGCAGCTTGAGTCCTGTGCTCTGATTAATTATACACAGAGGCAAGTGGAAAACATTCTTTTCAAATGGTTCAGATGAGCTCTGGCAGTGAAAGTTGATATTCAAACAATAGCTGAAAGGTTTCATTCCAACACTGTTACCCCTGCATGCAAACATAATATCAAGTGACAAACAGTGTGTGACTCACTATTTCCAAAAATACTTGGGAAAGTTGGTTTTTCAGCATTGACTGTAAGACAGGAAGTACTAAAATCATTTTCATGAAGACATACTCTAGTGTATTTCATATTGTCTGCCTCTCATTTTGTACTTGTCATTCTTTAATTTCCAATCTCTTCTTCTCCACTCTCTCTCTCTGTTATACCTCTCATGATATCTTTCTTTCTTTCATTTTTATTCTCATTCTTTTATAGTCTCCCACTAATACTTGGCGTGGTTGGGCAGCAGCACTTGCTTATGATGCAGTGAAATATCAGGTACATTTGGGAAAGACAAGATTAGAGAGCTCAGAGTGATCACTCTATCTCCCCCTTCCAGAGATGGAAATTAACTTTTTTTTTTTTATTTTCCACCTGCCACTGTGACTGCTGGATTCCAAAATCTACTGGGCACTCAGTTTTTTTTATTTTGTTTATTTATTTATTTTTTACCAGACACTTAGTTGTTTTAACTAGCAGTGTGTAACTGCTTGTGAAAAATAATACAAGATCTACATTCATTATTTAGGTAAAGAGGTAGTTTTATTTTAGAACTCTTCTCGCTCTTATGCACATGCAAACACACACACAAACTGTAAAATTACATTTGATGAGGGAACACTAATTATTTAATTAAATCCTCCCCCTATCCACCCCTCCATGAATTCTTACCTTCTAGACAAGATACTAGCTTGATGCCAGATCTGGAAAGCAGGGGTAATCCTCTAAAGAGGGAGTGGAGAGCTGGTCGGTCAGCAGTCACACAGGCTTTGTGATGTAAGACGGGACCTCCAGTTACTCTCCACTAACTAACTAATGATTTGATTGAAGCCTCTTTCACAAGCTGCCGCAGAGGCTGGTGGGGTGAGAATGATGTCAGTAAACTGGTTTTGCAAAATGTGGTTGATCTTTGGCTAGGTCTTCATGTGGAGACCCTCCTCTCTTACAGTCTTGTCTTGAGAATGGTTCATAGGTCTGGGAAGGGTTCAGTAGCAACCCCTGAAGATATCAGGATGCTGTGGAAGAGTCTGGTTAATTTTTACACTTCCAACTCACCAAATTCTGACAAGAGACAGAGAAATTTAAAAAAAAAATTGACTTTTATGCTTTCAAGAATTTATAGATGAAATGAATGTTGTCTGAATCCAACCTACATACCTTTGCAGTGATCTGCATCAGGCCAATTGTTGAGGTTCTCCTACTTTGTAGCTTTGAGAATGCCTGTGCTCATGTCAGTGAATTGACTTCACAGACTTGAGCAGTTTGAACTTGGTCTTCATGACACAGTTTAGGGTGTTGTCATCTTTCTTGTGTTGGTCCATACAGGCTTTCAGCTTTCTCTCAGTCACTCACCTGGTTTTGTATTTTATGAGCACTGTCTGGGTGGTTGTCAGGCAGCTACTGTATGTACTTAAGCCACTGAGACAGTTGGCGGGTCACTCAGTCATGTGTGAAGTTGCAGAACATGTAAAATGCTGGATCCTGGCAGGTTTTGAATCTGTGCTGTGCTTTCCTCTTCTGCATTCACCCCTTCAACATCTGGTGAGTCTTTAAACAAAATCAATCAAACAAGAAAATTGTAAATTTCAATGGTCACTTTCAATGGCACAGTCAGCTGACCTAAACTTTTTAACACCCTAGTAGTCTAGACAGTTATTTAGCCTTTAGCCTACCTTTTCTAGGTGCAGGGTAATTCCCTGGTAATCTGTTCATTCAGCTTTTATTGACCCACCACCTTTTATTTACCATAGTAGGTTGAGCAAATTCACCCACCACTACACAAAATTTCCTATATTTTTCGGGTGGTGGGTACTTATTCCCAATCCTACCCCTTCTAATCAATTGCTTCTCACTCCTTCTGTGTTCCTGTTTCTTTCCACTCCTTCCCCTCACTCTATATCTGTCTCTCTGCCAGTCTCGCTCTCTTTGCTGTTTCCTCTTCCTCTCCTCTCTCGTTCTTACTCTTTCCCTCTGCTCTCTGTCTCCCTAATCCTCTCAAGTGCCGGTTTTCCTAAACGATATTAACACAGGGATCATCTTTGTCTTGTTGAATTAAAATGGAACTGAGAAGATCTGAGTAGCTTCTGTCAAGTTAAAACCTTGTATCTGCGGAGGAATTAAGATCAATCGCTTTAATATTTTTACGCAAATGACCAGGCCAGGGGGTTGTGAACTTTATTTGGCACACAGCAGGATCATGGCAAGGTTTCATGACAAACTATACTTCCAAAGTTTGTCAGTGAAGCACTAAGACATTGTGAGGTAAAAGTCGGACAGAGCTCGATCCTCTTTATTCTCTTCTCTAATTAAACAGTGAAAGATGTGGGAGCTACTCATCCTCGGATATGTGGAGGATATAGGAGATCTATGGTCTGGCGTCAGGGGCACTAACTGAAAATGGACTGACTGGTGCATTGGCAGATGGATAGTTTAATCTTTCTTTTTTTAACATCATTTCAGTGCCAGAATACATTTAAATACATCATTAGTAAAGTACTTATAGTTAAACAAGGCCAGGATGTTACAATTTATATACTATTATGTATTGATATACAAACCACTTACTTTACCAGTAAAAGTACTTACATTTAAATCCCTTTCAGTCTAAGATTTTTGCAATGATTTAACATTTAAAGCTAATAAATACTTAAGTTTTCTTTTTTCTAGAATGACAAGGGATGTTTGAAGATCATTTAACATTCGCTGTGAATAATTGCATTCATTTATTATTAATTATATGCTTGTTTGTCTAGAAACATTTTTACAAAATGTGTATTTGATTTCTTAATATGTCAAAGACAGATCATTACACAACCTGTGAAGCTTAAAATAATTATGGCTTTACATCAGCATTGTAGCATAACATATACTGTATATAACATGTATAACAAAAATTGATTAAGTACAACAACAAAGTAACGTTAATTGCTTGACTTCGTAGAAGTCAAGAATCAGCATCCAGAATGTAATTTATTTACAAAATCATTGTAACCAAATAATAACATGGGCAGTTAATGTTTTACAGCCTCTTCCTTCATGAGTATGGGATACAACCAAACTTGGACATGCATCTGTGGTTTGTATCACCATAACAAAATGCGAATAGCACTTACAACCAAGCATAATAGCTCAATTTGCTGAGCAAAGAGCTTTGGCCATTGTTGTGTTTACAAGACGAGAGGTTATAAAATGCCCTCTGAGCAGCACTACGTCTTTAGGGCAGATCGCAGGCTAAAGTGAGTCGCTATCGAGACGGGCCAGGGCTAGCATGCTATCTTAATTAGAAGAACAGATATGATAGAGACTAGACATTGTCAATGCTTTCCACCTCTGGAGACAGCTCTCGGTGAGTAAATGAATGAAGCAACCTTGCAACGTGTATTGTAGACTGGTAAGTAAACTGCAGTTAATGCTAACACTGCAGTTAATGCTAACACTGCCTATGTAACGGTAGCAAAACTTCCAAATGGCTCCTTAACAAGCAGTTGAAATGCCATTGTGATAACATGCTGACAACATCAAGCCCTTTTCAGCTCCTTCTTTTTATCTGAGCTGTTTCACTGTCTCATCACAGGCACAAATCTTTTTCGGAAAGGCCTTTGCCAATCAGATACTTGATTGGGACGGATCGTCCTTTAAATAAGTATTATTGATTGGTTTTTGTCGTCATTGGCATCCAGTGTACTTCATTTCTTATTTGTAATAAGAAAATAAATTTACAGATGTGTAGCGATTGAGGCAGCTGCCCTACCAAAATAAACAAAAGGCTTAAAATGTGTGTGTGTGTGTGTGTGTGTGTGTTAGTCCCTTACCAGGCCTATCTGTCTTTCTCATAGTCATAGAGAATGAGAAGCAGAGAGGAAGTGAATGTGACGGCCACACACACACATTCGCACACAAACTGCTTCTGTCCTGTTTCTCAACAACTTAAATTGCTGAAGAATGGTTGTCAAAACAAAGTCCTGTGGTGCAAAAATAGAAATGATTTAATTCATACCTTAATACAAAGTCAACAATCAAAAGACTTTAAGCAAAATAAATAAATAAATGTGTCACAACCTCATAGTAGTGAACTGAACAAAAGAAAAACACTCTGCTTTACACTCTGAACAAGAAAGGAGGAAAGGTTTGTCAGGGTCACAGATTTGTTTGCAAATGAGGGAACAAGCAGAACAAAGACTTTTTCCTTCACATCAGCACTGGTGTGTACAAACAGACCTAGTCTCATAAAAAGGGGAAAAAAAAGACAAAATGGAACAGAAATCCACAAGGGAGCAAGCTTTTCCAGGTAAATTACATTACGCTCCCTTCGATTCTAAGCTGTTTTTCCCTGTAGGACGATTATAAGGTCAGTGTCACCATGAAAAAGAAAAAATGCCACATGTTCTGCATAAATATTGGGCAATATTCTGTGCAATAACAGTAAGTCTCTGTATAGCTATTTAAAGATATACCATTGTAAAAGTAATGGCGGTACATCACTGTCAAAACACGTCATCAAAATTAATTATAATGCATATGGTGCTTGTGTTTTTAAAAAGTAGGACCACGTTTCCCATAAAAGCTGCTTGTTCCTTTTACAGTAAGCTGCTTTCTCTCGATTTACAGAGGATAAATAAACACGTTGCAAGGAAATTATTTTACTTCAGCCTCTTGCTCGTTCCATAATTTGTCATTGTGAGAAACTGTGAAAGCTCCAGGTCCATTTGCACTCCAAGAACAGCAGCCTCTTACTATTTGGTGTTACACATCAATCTCTTCTAGTGTTACTGTGGTCACAAAATGGCTAAAAATCAATAAGACAGAAATCCAAAAGAGTCTACTGGCAATCAGCCATGGTGATGAACAGGCAACTAGCCACTCAGTCTCGATGCTTTATTCACAATAAACGTTATTACTTTGAAAAAAGAAATGAACGCACATCGGAGTATCTTCAATGCCTTTGTTTCGTTCTGTGCTTGATGCGTTTTTTACCATCTACCTCAAGTGAGTGGTAGTACGTACCCTTTGTAGCCATGCACATGGATAAAAACAGCTTTTGTCTGATGAGATTGAAACGCAACTAATTACTTTAGCAGTTTGAGAGTATACTTGCCGGAGAACCACTGCTAGTGTGTATTGATTCCTCCTAACTTGGATTGGCTAACACAAACAGCTGATATAAAGCTTTAAAACAGTTGCTTGACATTTTGAGAAGTGCACTTTTTTTTTTTTTTTTGCTCAGACTAGATGGGAAAAAGAATCGATAGCACTCTCACAAATATACCAGCAGCCAGTTAGCTTAGCTTAGCATAAAGCTCTGTCTGACAGCACCTGTAAAGCTCACTAATAAACACGTATCTTTGTTTAATCCATAGTTAATTAAATGTAAAGCCAGGCTAGCTACTTCTTCCTGTTTCCAGTCTTTACACAAAACTAAGCTAATTAATATTGGTGATATTTATGATCTTCTTATCTAATGCTTTGCAAAAGAGCAAGTGAGCGCATTTTCCAAAATGTTGAACTTTTGCTTTAAGAGAGAACACCAGTATTTTTATGTGCTTAAGTTGATTAACTATTAAGTGTTGACATCCTGCCCATTTTCCAAAGCATTTTTATGTTGGATTCCTACATTACTGTCCTGGATTTCCATTCATTTCTTGCAGTGACTTAAACTTGCTTGTGATAGCTAAACCTTTATAACAAACATCACGTCAGCTTTGGTTTTTGTCAAAGCTACAGTAATAAAAAAAAAAAAAAAAAAAAAAAGAAAAAGAAAAATCCAAGCAGCAAACTTAAATGTCATGAAAATAATAGAATGGATTTGATTGTTTTTTTTCTGCATTCAGAAGTTTGTTTAAAACAGTCTCTGCTTACATGATACACAATGACCGCTCTGGTCCTTTGCTAGGAATTTGCCCATTGTCAAATATATAGTGTATAATGCTGCCAAGAATCCTGAAGATTGTTTCAGTGTTTATGTTAATCATACTAATGGCTCACAATCAATGTGCAATGATTTATTAATGTCAAAATGATGTACATAGCATACTTAATTTCACTGATGTTACCCATCCCCAACCCCCCCTGGATTTAAACCCTGTTGCAGCATCCTTGAACAAGATACTGAATCCACGCCACTCTGCAGTTGACCATGACCTCTGACACCCTGGAAGGAACAAAAAACCCATGGCGATTTAAGAAAATATCATTGCATACACAGCACACACACTCACAAAATTCCCAGATGAAGAAATTGAAGTAGCAGGGCCAGACATAAAATACAGCTCTAATGGATAAATTATACTGGATGTGGGAAGCTGGAGTGACTGACAGCCATTGTAATTTTGTTCTTTCGTGTTCTTCATGCTCAACAAATTGCTCCACTGTGGGGATTAAAGTTTTCTAATATAATCTGTCAACAAACTAACACAAAATACTGCAGGCTGCCCCTACTGTGTTTTTGACCAACCAGACAAATGACATTTGTGTTTCCATGTTTTACACAGTTTTATGAACAAATAATAGCAGCATGTGCACTTGAGTAAACTTGAGTGTTTTTGCACAAGGGGATGTTTTTTGTTGTTGTGTTTTTTTTTTTGAGTGTGTATTCGCAGCATGAGGTCGTACAGCAAGCAAACACACACAGCCAGAGGAGGCAAATTAGGATTAACCCACACACACACACACACACACACACACACACACACACACACACACACACACACGGTTACAATAATTAACATACAAAAAACATAATTGATCCCTAAATGTTATGTGTTAAAATATACCGGCCAATATTAAATCCTATCTTCAATATCTTATTGGCCTAAGAAGTCTAGCATCTGTCAGGCTGTACTGTGTGCATATGTGTCTGTGTGTTTAAGGTTGTCAGTCTACAAATTGGCCTAGAAATTGGACAAAAAAACTTAAAATGTTAACTAATTAGTCATTAATATCTTAGACGGAAATAACCGCAGCAGTAGCCTTCAAAAGGAGGTGACAAATTTCTAAAATACCACAGGTTATTCGAGGACAACAGGAACAGGAATCTAACGTATGTCTGATTTTCTCACTCTGTTTGTGTGTGTGTGCATCTAATTCATTTCATAGGGCAGCCAAGGACAAGAGGGAGATTTGGGTTTTGGAGGTCTGTGTATGTTTGGGAGGCTGGGGTTATCCTGTGTTTGTGTGTCTATGTGTGTGTGTTTGTTTGTTTGCTGTCTCTCAATGCCATCTGTTAAATAATGAGTCACCTGTGAAGTCAGTGCGCGCGTGTGTCTCTGTGGGGCAATCATAATCACTGTCGGAGAGAATTAAGATTCACCTTATCAACAACACACACTCATATCCATACCAACACGTGTTGACTGCAGTTTTACAAATCCCAAAGAAATCAACAATAAATTCACACATGTTGTTTTTTATCTTGGTGTTCGCTTTAGAACAGGAGGTAGAAGTTGGCAACTAACCTCGGGGAAAAAAGTAACAAAGGTCATCAGACTCAGGTTACTCATTACTTACTATACAACAAAGACAGGGTGTTAGTGGCGGTGCATGAGCATTGGTTCAGTGGCCATCAAATGGAGCATACTAAAAACTCAAAATGGTTTGCTTACACAGAGAGAGCTAGTCTAGTTATGCTGGTATGTAAGCTTTGCTTTTGGGACCCTGCATCTTTTTTTTTTTTTTTTTTTTTTTTTTTTTTTCCTCCCCACTTTGTCCATAATGAAGCACACATCTCTTAATGTAAATGTGCTAAACACATAATGATAGTAATTTATTGAGGATCCCTCTGTCTCTAGTTTTGGCCTGTCATGAACTAATGGCTCATTCTCATTTAAAATCTCTGCTGTGAACCATCAATTTACTAGGATGATGCTTTATTTTACTTTAGGGGACACAAGGAATGGTAAGGCAGTCATGAGGTAATGGTTTCCAATTACTTGTAGGGACACTATAATAGCAACTAATGTGTACATAACTGGGAAGTAATGATCAGCTGTGTGGCATTTAGTCATTTGTTTGCTGGCAGTGGAGCCTTAGAGTTTAAAGTGGGCAACTGTGTGAGACGAAAGCGGTTTATTTATCTATAGTTTGTGACGTGAAACAATAACGTAGCATAGGGATGAACAACAGAAGTAGATGATGCTGCAGGACTGGTTTGAGAGGTTATAATGGATGTAAACTATTTTTTGTAGATTTTATTTTTTGAGTATCACTTTAAATCTGGCATCTACTTGCATGAAATTCTGAAAAAATATGTAGTCAAGAGAAGCTGAAATAGGTTTTAACAAATAAACAAATAGAAAAATAGTAGTTTTTACATAATGTCATCCTTTAACAACGAGACACATGTTAATGAAAATGTTAAATTAGTAAACCTTATATTAATAATTACTTCCAAAATAGCATCTGTTGTTTTCATCATGAGGTCGCAGCAGGAGTCATGAGTAAATAATTTAATATGCTGCCCCTCCTTCTGCTCCCGCCTCTCCTGTGTTTGTGGGCATTACATACACGCAAACACAAAAACAAAAACACACAAACACACACACGAACCCAGACAAGAAAATTCAAACGCCTAAACACACACACGGCAGTGACATGTGGTGGTGGAGCCATTGAAGCAGAAATTATGTCTATTAATCAAACTAATTGTGTGCATGAATGTGTGTTATTGGTGCACAGGAGTATGTGTGTGTCACTGTGCAATTTAATTGTTCGTGCGTGTGTTTGTGTGTCAAGGGTTCATCGCGAGGTCAGCAGCTCTTTCTGACACCAGACTTTTCAATACCAATTTAAATGCAACTCTCATTATCATGCTGATAATTACACACGCATTCGAACACGAAGAAAGACGTGGATTTGGGCATGTGCACGTGATCGTGCATATTTGTGTCTGTTCTAAGGTGATTCAACACATAATGAGATGGAGAGAAAGAGGAAGAGAAAGACATTAATGCATCACAGGATGACTTGATGGATGTTTAATGAGCGGCCGCATGTCGACAAAGACACACAAACAGATCTGATTCATCGCAGCAACAGTCCAGTAAATGTTAACATCAATATATGAATCCCACTTTTTCTTTGTGAAATATATAATAATAATAATAATAATAATAATAATAATAATGATATAGACTAAAAGAGAAAATTATGAAGTTTCCATACCAATTTCTGCCAGACCACCATATGTATACATTTAAACTGCAAGTGTTCTTATACCACTGAAAATATTGTTTCTGATTTGCTGGAAAGTCATATGACAGGACATGTCAAATATATACTACTATGGTCATATGGTCATTTTATATACCAATTTACTGGGAAATGATATGAAAATAAGGATAGGCTCAGATTGTTAAAGTTTGTCTCTCACATGCCATATGTACTTTTTTGAGTTATTAGTCCCTTTTAATAATCTGTCCTGTCAATGCTGACCATGAAGAAATACCAGCACAGAGTAACTACACTTTGACAGCCTGTAACCTGGAGCTTCCCATAACCTCAACTTTTAAGACCCTGGAAGACTTTGTTCTAAGGCGTCGCCATGTCATTTTCACACGTTATTTGATACAGTTTGATACAGATACAGAGTACAGTTCATCTGTGGGACAGAACAATGGAATAAGTGTGTCAAATATGTCTTTCTTTCTGCTCTTAAATGTTTACATGTAATGACTTTTACATGCCAGTATCATTAGATTAATTGAAGCAACTCAGCGGCATAGGGAGGTCGACAGAATGGAGCAGGGCAAAGGACCAGCTCTCCAGAGTCCAGGGGTATGTCCCTCTAGACAGGCTGCCCTGAAGGAAGCACTGGCAGCTGCCGGTCCCAGCTCTCTCCATGCTGCATACTGACAAAACAGCTGGCTGCTCGAATGGCTGTCTTGTAGAATCAGCAGACGGGGAGATGATGCTGAAGAATCGGTTCTCTGTATCTGTAACGAGAAAATAAAATCTAGGTGATGTTAGGTCAGGTTACCCTGCTGCTCACTACTAGACATGTTACATGATTTTGGAAATACCAACAAAACTCAACATTAGTTGAAGTCTCTCTGGTATAACATAGCACTGGTTTAAGGTTTAGAGAGTATGACATACAAGTGTTTAGTATATACTTAAAAAATATCCAAATCTTTCCTTTAACTCATAACAAAGTACATTATGTGGAGTGTGTTTTTTGTGTCATTTGGTCGTTGCATCATATTCATCATGCCTGCTATGGTCTGTATCTGCCAGTCCACAGGTCTGTTGGTTTTGAATCTGATTGTAACCTCTCTCTCTCTTTCGCTCTCTCTGTATTCTCTTCCTCAGAAGTTGCTCGACTTCAACAAGTTTTCCTTCGCTCACAGCAATATTTAATTGGCATTTCCTCTTGGCAAGCCAATCAAAGGGACCAAGAACATGAAATCGTCCCGTTTCCCCTGGTTACTGAATGAAATGGTTCCTGTGGTGTCAGGATGAGTGTGTTCCCATGGCGACCATATGAGTTTTTGTTCCCGTGGTGATATGAAACTTATTCAGGTTCTTTGATTTCCCAACGGACCAGAACATGAGAGAGGGAGAGGGGAGCAAAAAAGAATCTGGAAAGGAGGGAAAAAGAGGTGAGACACAGAAGAAAAGAACTATAGAGTGGTAAAGACAGATGGATCAGGAAAAATAGATTTTGAAAGAAAGGGGGTTAAAAAAGGGTAGAGAGAGAGCAAGGGGGACCACTGCCATGGCTGAAGGATAAAAACAGCTTGTTTTTTGGTTTCAGGATCAGTGAATTGAACAGTTCTGCAGCAATCTTAAGTCTATCGCCAAGTTTTATTGCGACACCATCCATCCATCCATCCATCCAACCATCCATCTGTCTGTTTTTTCTCCCTATGTCCTTTTTCCTTTCTTGCTTGCGTTTCTTCTCTTCTTCCAAACCAAACCAAGGACCCAGGGAGCAGATTTAGATTGTTGTTTTTTGAGGTTTTCAGGCTCAGTGAATTGAACAGGCCTGCAGCAATCTGCTGTTTATCACCAACTTTCCCTGCAACCTGCACTCAGAAGAATTATCTTCAAACCTTGTTTATTTGGCCTTTCTTTGTTTCTTTTAGAGAGAGACTGTAAATCTAAATAAATACAACAAAACTGGTAATAAATGTAAACAATAGTTAATTTTGTCATTTTCCAAAGAGCAACAAGCTGAATCAGTGCGAAACAGTGTTTGATATGAATAACAATACCTGCCTTAGGGCTGTTATATTGGCCAGAGGTACACACATTTGAACCATGTTCCTTTGTGCTAAACCATTGTTAGCTAACATACAGTGTGTTTGTTTGTATCAGCAAACACTAGTTTACCTTTGCAAATAAATGTCTTGTTGAGCACCAAGAGTCGTGACAAAGAGTGTAGAGAGTAAAGAGGAATGAAAGACAAAAGAGAGACAGAGGGAGAGAAGTCAGTAAATTAGGCCTGCACAATGTGAGGAAAATTTGCAATGTGCAATGACACTGTTCAGTTTTGCGGTGACGGTATTACTTGTGATAAATAAACAAATATAGAAGTGTGCATGCAGTTTTGCTGAGCAAAGCTGAATGAAGACAAAAGTAACTATCGGTCATATCCTCTATCCTCCTCCCTCTGCTGCAGGTAACGTTGGTGGGAGGCGGGGCTGCTGTCTCAGACTGTAGCTTTAAGTTTACGAAGGTTTGTGGCAAATGAATCTGCAGTCTACACACAAAGCTTTACTTTTAGCTTGTTTATGACAGTTCACTATTAGGTTAACGTTGGTGCGCTGGGCTCGTGTAAAACAAACTGCGGTGGATGCAGATGTTGAAAATGTAGCTTTTCTTCATGTTTAAATCTTGCCCAACAGGTGGATGAGGAAGGACACCAATTGCTTTTTTACTCGCAAAGGTTGCGATGACACTCAGTAGGTAGTAGATCCATTAACAAAAAAAGGCCAATTGTACATTCATATCAACTGTAAAGTTGCTGTTGACTGCTTTTCTTCGTTAGTAGCTCCTGTACCTGCTTCACAGTAAAACTACAGCAGCATTAACTGTGTCTACTTCAGTCTTTCTGATGTTTGTCTGATGTTTAAACATGAGATCTGATCCAGAAAATGTGTTGCACACACACACACACACACACACACACACACACACACATACACATACACATAGTGGAGACTGCCTGGCTCCAGGATGGTATTGGCAGTTGTTTTTGTTTGCAAAATCATTTTCAATATTTTATTTTTATAAACTGGCCAAGTACAGTCAGAATTTGTAAAAGACTGACTCAATTCAGTTCAGCTCAGTTTGATTCAATATTTTTCTATCGTATCAAAGCTGATATCAGTAACAACATCTGGATGGGGGTCTTTTGTATCGGTTGTAGCGGTCCGCTACCCGGAGAAAGCTACAACAATAGCCTTATCATCACGCCTGCTTTCTGCCATAAATTGAGCCATCATTTTTTCATGAAAGTTTGTGCCTGGTGTCAGACTGAAGTGTATAGAGAAAGCATAGCTCATCGGGAACCAATCTAAATCCAGATGTCATCATTATTCTACAGACATTGTATGTACGATCAACATTTACTTTATAATGATGAGTTAAAACAATAAACTTGTCTATTTCCACTTTTAACTTGTGCTGCTTAATTATCTATTTAAGCTGCTTTGTGGACATTTATGTTGGTCTGTTTTTTTTTTGTTGTTTTTTTTTAATTTATTTACTTGCTCATTAATTTGCTGTCATCCTTAATACCAAATAATCCACTTTATATCAAACTCATAGTGCTGTTTTGTTCTCCAGACATAATGTCAACGTTCAGTTTGTGTGAAAGTTTTCCTTGTCATCTAATTTTTTCATTTGAGACAATCGATTTCAAGGACTTCAGTAAAAACAGACATATTTTGACATCTGTCTCTTTTTCAGGAGTCCATTTGTATATTTTTAGATATTTTTTCAATAGTGAGATCTTTAGCAAATCATAATTTTTACATATTTGGCAGGCTTGAAACTTACTTGAGGTTTTGCTGTCATGTCAGTATTATCGGCAGAAAATAGTTTACTCTTGATTTGATCAACTTTTGGATAGACTGGTTTGTTTTTTGTTTTCTCTGTGGCCTGACACTGTCTTTTGGGCAGACTGACAAAAGCATACTTGTCTGTTTGTTCATAATTTGCCCTTTCTCTTAAGCGTTGACAGAAGCTTTTAGAAATGCTAAGAAAAGTCAAACAGGGACAGAGGAATCGATGTAAAGTTTAGCAAAGCTGCACCAAAACACTTTGGGCACAGACAGAAATCATCAAATGCAATTCAAGGCCTTCCAGTGAAATTTCCTAAAACTGTTATTGTTTCTGTGATGAAAGACTGCATGAGTCAAGGTAATCATTTAAGTCACTGTTTGGTAATATGCACCACAGTTTTTTTAATGACCGATGTACAAAAATGATTATTCATTCCACTCAAAATTTAAAGTGGTTCTTTAAATATATATCAACACCTGCCATTTCTTAGAAGTTTTCTTAAGAAAGGGTTGCCTGACAGCTTTATAGGACAGGATCCCAGGTACGGGATAATATAAAAGCCTCGACATCTGTGAGAGTGAGACTTCTGGAGCACACACTCAGCTAAACAAGTGATAAGCCACCAAAGAACAACCTAAAGTCAACAATCTTAGATCATTGAAATCAAGAGAACCACATCATGGACAGGGAGACGGCCTGAACTGTCACATTTAAAGTGGGGTTGGATAACATTTCATCACATCCAACTTCAAATCTCCTTATCGACTCAGATGTTGGAGTACCTTATAGAATCTAATTAGGTTTGGCTTTCAACATATTTATGATTATCATATTTATTTATAACTAAAGCTATAAATAACTGCAACTCTCTAATCACAACTTGTTGGCTGAGAGGACAGAAACATTGAATCTTTGAGTGGCAGCCTGATTTATTTTCACAACCTGTGGCCTCTTAGCAACCTGAAAATTAGACGAACAAGATATGAAATTTTGATTATATATGCATCTCATACATGGAAATGTGTTGCCTGCTTATTTGTATACCTTTTCTTCCACAAGCTTCTTGCTCTAAATACTAGAGGTCCTGACTCCTGATCCTGAAATATGAGGTTGTTAAGCTTGAAATATTGATATGACATGTATGAAAGTTTAACTGGGTGGTCCTTTTGGTGGTGTTTGTCATTTTAACCAGTGGATGATGATGATGTTTGTCGTTTCACTGTCCCAGTGGACAGTAAACCAGATGCCAGTCTGCGAACTGTCACACAGTACACCTACTGTATCTTATAAGACTACAGTCATGGACGGATTAGGAGAAAATGTTAAAACAGGTAAATATTTGGGGAAATATACTTTATTACTTTCTTAGTGTGAGATGAGAAGATTGATGCCTCTCTTATGCTTGTACGACATGTTAATGAGTGAGCTTTACAGGTGGCTTTAAAACACCTGCACGTTCTCTTTCAAAGAGAGGTGTAAGAGGCCAGGTGAAAAGTGTCTGCTGTTTTTTTCTCTTCACTTCACGTGCACACGCCTCCATTTTCCATTTCTCCTCTCCACTGTCTCATTCACGGATCATTATACTCTCTCTCTAAAAGATAATTATGAGTGAAAAGATGAGTGACAAGTTATTTTATACACATGACACATTCAGAGACAGACGAAAGTACATGCACATGCACACAGTCTGTGGTTAAATAATTATGAGGAAACATTAGAGCATAATGTTGGCTCCTATCAGTAAGTAATCACAGTATCACACACAAACACACACACACACACACACACACACACACACACACACACACACACACACACACACACACACACACACGCACACATATAAAGCTAGACCTGCTTCACAGCATGTTTTCCCATCACATGAAAGGCAACTTGAGGATCCTAATACTTCAAACCCCATGCTGTGAACACCACAGGGATTTGTGCTCCCTCCTCTGTCCACCACACCCACTCAACTACTCACTGTACCTCTTGCTACTATACATTACCTAGCTCAAAGGTGCTATGTGAGGCATTTAGAAATCAATAAATTTGAACCACATTCATTATCAGTAATTAGTCTAAGTGAACGAGAACATCAGTCAGAACAGACTGGCAGGTCTTCAAGTTTTTAATTGAGCATTTTGGAGTTCAGAGCTTATTGCAGTATTGCTTTACAATAAAACAGCACTGCTTTACAGCACATCGCTGTTACTTTTTCACAGGTTTTTGAAGTTAAATCATGAGAAAAAATTACTTCCACAGTTTAACAGTATGATTATTGTTTTAACTTGAAAACATGTCAGTAAAGAAATGAAGTGTTAAAACAACTACTTTTCTGTCTTTGACCCTGGCTAACACCCATGCTAGGCTAAAAAGCTTGAGGCCATTAGTAAAGTCTATTTTCTGTAGAATTTGCAATATGAAGAAAATAGACAATTTGACAAAGCTCTGCATGTGCTACTTGTGTGTCTCACTGAGGCGTTCAAGTTTAGTACATTTAACCTTAGCACTGCAAAGAAACTGTGAATAACGAATAAATTAAATTAACATGTCAATGTATATGACTTTTTTGGCTAAAATGTGAATAAAACCTTTTTCTTGTCTTACTTTAGAAAAAGAAATCTGCTTAAACAAAGGTAAAAAGGGCCACTCGTATGTTTCCTGGCTTTATGGGAACCATCGTTCACATGGAAACATTGGCTGCAAGTACAACCATGATGGAGTCCTATCTTTCACTTTCATATTTACTTTGATTGCATCATTCATCTCTGCTTGGCTTGTAATTAAAATATTTCAAACAGCACTTGAAGGCATCCTAATAGCTGGAATAGCAAGTGGCATCATTATGCTGCCGCACATTGATTTCAGCAGAACTGACACTTGTTGCCCTCGTGTCACATTGAATACTCCAAAATAACTGAATCAATTTTTGACATTTGGTCACATCTGCCTGCGGGTGCATTTCTTATTTATTTAATTATGCTATTTTCATAGCATGAGTTGTTCTGCTGCTTTCCTGTGTTCATTTATTAGTTAGACTCAGTTGTAATTAACAGCAAACACAAGCAGTCTGTCATGATCACCCTGGGTTCATGCACGACAGAATGTGCCAAAGTAAAGTCGACAAGGTGAGGAAGATGGATCAGTGTCAAATGTATTTTCTATTTCTAACTTTATGGAAAAACAAAGAGCACAAAGGCATGAACTCACACTTTTGTTTATGCATCAAGGAGACGGAGGAAGAACAAAACACAAATGAAACTTGTCTCCAACGTAATTAACACTCATATTACATAAGCTGACAACTGACTAGAAAGAGCGTAGATCCCATTGTTTATATGCTGAACTGACAATGGCGGACTGATGATAGTGTATTTCATTTAAGTCCACAGAGTGCTACCTTCAGGTTAATGGTAAGAAGTATCAGAATTATGAGTCAAACAGAACTGAATAACATGAAAATACAAAGGCACTTATGATTTTCCATAAATACTAAGTTGTGGAGGTGGAAATATTGGCAAGGAAAAGTGCTATATTGATTACTAATGTAATGGGTCGTGATCTTTGGGTCATTTTCCATTCAGTTCTTTTCTCCTGGTGCACCACCGCATGCCAGAGATTTCAGGCAATATAATCCCATGTGAGTAAATTTAGTGGCAAACCAGTCACAGCTTCTCACCCATTACTTGCTCGTTGTTTGTTTACACCACTGGCGACACAGTCGGCATCCAGCCCATGTTTGTGTGTGCATCTGATTGAGAGGGGAAGTGAGAACCACAGAGTAGGGTTCGCGGGTCTGTCTGTCTATATTAAAAGTTTCCCGCAGAAAGGGACTGTTTTTAATTGTGTCTGGAGGGTGTGTTTGTTTTGTGTTTGCTGACCTCCCTGAGTGCATGCAGATGGTGCCTGGAACAACAGGGGCTGGCAGGGCTCACATCAGCCTCTTTGGCTGGATTTCTGTTTATCTTTACAATGTTTAAGCTTGTATATCTACCAGGGTTATTTAGACAGATGCACATAGTGCTGACCCTAACTGCATCCTGTACCTTTAGGATGAACAGGAGAGACAGACCTTATCCCCAACTATCAGAACCTTACCCCATTAATGCTCTTGTGGCTGGATACAGGACAGGACAAATTCCTGCAGGAAGGTTCTAGCAGCATATTATAGCATCCACATACTTTTGGTCATGTAGGATAAAAAAGAAAAAAATACTGTATATGTATCTGTGTGTGTATGTGTGTGTGTATATATATATATATATATGTTTATATAGTGACACATAAAACAGGACTTGAAAGAGGCACCCTAATGTTACAGAAAGGTCAACACACTAAGTCTGTTTTAAGTCTTGTCTTTGGAAAAATCCCTGCTTACACATGGGGCCCATGCATACGTGTTGCCATGGTTACCAGATAATTGAGCATGAATGTAAGCTATAGATCACCTATAGCCTGCTGATCGGTCGTCACAGTCAGCAGGAGTGGAGCTTTTGACTGCGATCAGTCTCTCCTGTTGTTGGTTTGCTTTTCTTTCAAGTTCAATTCATGGCTTTCAAACCAGCCCGCATAAACCAAATTAAACGGGCAAACGCACCAGACCATACGGGTGAGGTGTGAAAGTGCTATTTACTTTCCTACTTTGATTACCTGTTAAACAGCCTGGCATGGCACACAGGGGCTAATTATCTATGCTGGTCACACTGCAGATGTCTTATCTCTGGTACTGAACGCCTCCTATCTCATGTTAGTTGACCAGTCTTCCACAAAATTGGTACAATTTTTTTTCCTCGTTTCACCCAACATTTCTTTGGGTCATGTGTAGATTAGGTATCAGCGGTCTTCACACACTCACGGCTGTGACAGGTTTGATGTGTCCTTGATAGCAGCAGTCACAAATTGCAATAAATCCGAACAAAAGTGGGTCTTGTGGCTGATATGTCAAATAAATGCTCAGGAGAATTCTCGACGCCACCAAATGTGTTGCCTGAAGCAAACTGTCATGACAAAAAATGAAATGTGTCAGGCTTAAAAAAACTGCTCAATAACAAATCAAATTGCTGTCACAAACAAGCAAGTTGAGAAATAATGAACTGAGTGTATGTGTAACCTACCGTTCAATTTTTTTTTTTTTTTTTTTTAACAGACATCTCTGAACTTCTTGTTGTTAGGTTAGTGTAACAGCCATGATGTGTAACTGGAACAACTGGAATAATGTACCAAATACAGTTAGTTAATGCATGTACATCATCACCGGGTCAGCTCTGTCTTTGACCATTATCCAGTGGTTCGCAGCACTGAGAGAAAACAAAGTTTGCCTTTATTCAGCAGCTCCAGAGCTTTGTATTTTTAAGCTGTCTTTACTTTGTGTTATTTTATTCTAAGTTCGTCACCAACAGCTTCTGTCGCCTCATCTGACAGATAAATGACATTTTCATGCAGGTTTAGAGTCACAGATGATGGCATCAGTGACTTGGCAGGCCGTGCGCTACACAATCATGATGTTGTGGGTTTAATTCAGCTTATGGACTTTATCACTCGCCATACACATTTCTTATTTGTCCATTTGTCTGTGTGCAGAGATAAAGCAATGAAGCAAAATGAGTAAATAAATGCTGATACAAACAAAAGAATCCTTTCTATCTGCCAGAGACGGGGGAAGATAGAAGTGCGGGGGGAAAAAAAAGGCAAGAGAAGGAATTAATGTCCCTTGTCTTTTCTTCTAAAAGCCACCTATGGTTAGGTGATGACCTGCTGGGGCTTGAAGGGAAAGGTTTCTTCCTCTGAATTTAAATTAATCATACTTACTGCAAGGTTCAGAGAAAAATTCCTTTAATCACCATCTAGTCAAAGTATTGTCAAGGCCAAGCACCCCTGCACAGTATGTGTCAGAAATCTCCCTCTAGTAGAATGAAACTGCATTCAGTAAGTACCTTGTAATAGTAACTCATGTAACAAGAGAAAGTCAGGGAGACACTTTAAATGTTGTGTGTGTTGTTCTCCTTCTGACCATTCATTTTGTGCAATAACTCACAAAAGGGAAATTGTCTGTGTATGCAAATGGCCGATGCGGTTAATATGATGTAAATGTACCTTGGATTCTCATTTACATATGCATGTGTGTAAAAAGCCCATAGATAAATACCACTTTCCTGGATGATTTTTTACAGGTTTTTGCGCTTTCCTCCTCACACTGAGGCATGATGCAGTAAAATGCAAAATACCTTAAGACAGTGAAATGGCTAAAACCACAAAATATGAAGCTTATATCGCAGTTTTGCCCCTAGGCTGTTCCATGCATAATTGGTTTGAAAAATGGCTGCATTATCCCTTTAACTGGAAAACTATTTTATACCCCGTCGCTGGTTAAGTGTATGTGGATATATGCATGGGCGCGAGTGTGTGCGTGTAACCATAGTACAGTATGTGCATGCTAATGCATAAATGTGCTTTTGTGCCTGTTTGTGTGACTGAGTGTATGAATTATTTACCAGTAATATCTCATAAGAAGCATATTACACAGACTGCACAAGACAAAGCCCTCCTGAACCCCATCACCGACTATAATCATAGCCCTCAGCCGCACAGAGGGAGAGGGAGAGAGAGAGCGACAGGGAGAAGGAAATAAAAGTGTCAAAAAGAGAGTGAAATAGGTAGGAAAGAAATAATTTCTCCTCATTCTGAGTTTCGTTTTGTCCGTCTCTTTTCTGTTTACCCACTTGTTTGTCTGCCTGTGTCCCCTTTATCTTCAACTTTTTGTATCACTATCAATCTTTATGTGATTCCGTATTTAAATTATTGATTCAATCTTTCCATCTACCATTACCAACCTGGATGGTTGCCAGTTTGAGTGCAACATTGGAAAGTCATCTTTTTAATGTTGTCAGATAAAGGAAACGTCTGTTTGTATCTATGTGTCTGTCTGCCCAGTCATCTATCTTCATCTTTCATGACATGTGACTATCTCCCTGACAGCTGAATAATGAGCGTTTCACAGGTCACATCATCACTTCTCATCCATAGATGATGACAAACTGGCCTCATACTAACAACTGATCTGCCTGACCGACCCCCCTACTCAAGCAATCAATCAATTAGGGTAATTTCCATTGATGTGATCAGCATTAAGGGACAAACGTCAGATAATGACGTGAGGTTGAGTGTAAAGTGATACTCCTTTTCCTCAGAGGAACACTTTAAAGTGGCATTTTCGTGTTTGATCTTTTCAAATTTGTGTAACAAGCTGATTGCAGCATCCCCCACAGTAGCCTCTCTGGCCCCTTTCACCTTCTGTCCCTGTCTTCATTGCCATTTTTCCCTCCTGCTCCTTCTATCCAATGAATAATGTTAGGTGGCACAGGGGTCTAGCAATCGCTCACTGTCCCTCTTTACCTCTTACAAAACTTACTAGCCACACATCTGTGATTGATATCTTGTGTATGGCCACTCCTTCACTCCAGCCATCGATCAACCATCAGGCCTGTTTTCATCAGTCTGATCAACAGTGATCGACTGCTTTAGGATGGAGGCCAACTCCAAGTGTTGAAGTTTAGCTGGTTGTTACTAGGCCTGTCATGCTTTTGATGCAGCATTATGCAGTCTACTGTGATAATGGTGGTAGATTTACCAGTTGAAATTGTTGGTAATTTCTCAAACCATTGGTTTTTGATTCGAAGTAAACAAAAAGAGCAGTTTCTCATTTCAAGCTGACAGTGTTGATTTAGTTGGCTCAAATGATGACTGTCAAAACCACATTTTATCAACTGTAGCAAGCTACCCAATAAAGCATGAGCCGTCTCTTGCTGATGTTTTTTACCTGGAGACTACATACCTAATATAATGCTAAAAGACTGAAAGTAAAGCCACATGTCCCAAAAGATCCATGCAGAAGAGGTGCACATAAAGAAACAGCATTGTTTGTGTTTTGCAGCGTAGAGCTAGTTAGCCCAAGTAATATAGTACAGTATTTTAACTATAAATAAGTTCAAATGTTTTTCTTTCTATCAGTATCCTGCTTCACAAAGAAATACATAATTGGACAAGCAACACAAGAGCTAGATTTTCATTTTATATTTAGCATTATTAAAAAAAAAAAAAAAAATCTTTTACAGGATAAGACCTTGAGCATTTAGACTAACCCGTGATTTTGAGAAACATAATTCTATCTCAACATGTTTCGCTGCAATGTAAACATCCCCAAACCAAATAAAACATTAGTTATGTTTACTCCACTCCTTAAATTTTTTTCTCTTTTTGGTTTTTGAAAGGTTCTTAAAACAAAAAATGTTTTAATAGCCTGAATTGCAATGTTACGACTTCTCCCCTAATTCCTTAGGATAATAAATTTCAGAAATTAGTGAAACAAATATTAAACCAAAGTTTCCAGGGGTTCCTTGTCACAAGATTCTTTTTTATTTAATTAACAGTTTGAGGCACAGAATATCCAGTGTCTTACAAAAAGCAAAGATTAGGAAAAAGAACAAAAAAAGAATGCAGACTAGTGTATCAGAACTTCTTCCTCATCAGTCATCTGTCGATCCCTCAGACTTGACTTGTAATCCATTAGAGGGAGCTGGGCCCTAACCACAGAACTAAACTGCCACACTGTGTATAAAGTAGTTAAAACTACCTCAGTGCATCTCTATGCCTCAGTATTAACAACCTATTTATTTTATATCCGATAAAACATTAGGCAGAGGGGGTATATTACTGCAGAATGAGTAATTTTACTTTTGACACTTTTGTACTTTTACTGAATACATTTTTGAAATTACATACGTGTGACTTTAACCCTATATGTAGTAATAAATGAACCAGGACTATTTTCATTATTTAACCAAACTGTCTTGATCTCTTGTCTCAGTGAGAGAGGGGAAACATACAGTATGTATGTAAATATACATTAATCACTGAGTAGAATTTTGATTATTTATTGTCAGCAAACACATCCTTAAATCATCACTACAATCAGTACACCCTCCCATTTGATTGTTTAACCCTCGATCCATCTCTCCTAACACAAAAGTGTCTCTATGAAACGTCTAATGTGTGCTTCAGTGCCTTTGAGGGAAAGAAACAGTGGATAAAGTCCGGGTGTGAGTTTATCTTTTTTATCTTCCTTATCTTCTCAATCTAAGTCTGCCTAATTGGGTATTAATTTGCTCAAATCAAGATCCTGATGAGAATTATCCCCAATTAACCCATTTAACTCAAGTTTAGAGCTGCAGAGAAGAAATCCTTCATTATATTGAAGTTTTTCCAGGCATGATCAGATTTTGAATTCAAAGTGTTCTTTGACCGAAGTATTAACTTTTTTACTAAAGAGCAATCACTGAAGAGAAATTAATTCTCTTTCTTTTATTGTTGGATAATAAAATTAAACAAAAACCCAATGAAAAGGCAAAACAAAGATTTATTTCAATATTCAAAATTAAATCATTGTTGATGTTTGTAAATCATAAAAGCACAGTTTGTGTGAGTATGGTTCATTTTGTAGCTTAAATGTAACTACCACATTTCAGCAAAAGCAATTCTGCCCCAGTAACAGACACTCCTGTCAATATGTAACCATCATTCATCACTGGCAACTAGGGTTGCACGGTATACTGGTACCAGTATAGTACCGCGATACTAGAGTTTTGAAAACGGTACTATACCGGCATTTAAAAACAAACGGTACTTTTATTTCATTTTATTGAATGCAAATGAATTGGTAAATTGGAGCCTGTCTCTTTAAGCACAGCGAGGCCAGCGAGTGTGACGTAGTTGCCCGAGAGGATGTAAGCCGCGTCCCACGCGCACTCGCATGTTTAGACTGAGGAGGAGAGAGAAACGACAAGTCGCGTCTTAGACAGACGGAGCGGGGTGAAGAAAATACCGTAGATAGAGATGGCAGCTGCAGAAAAGCCCGTACTTGTGGACAAAATGGGG
>NW_019520214.1:266085-274131 GCF_002814215.2 Seriola lalandi dorsalis
CCCAGTAGTAAACCTACAGTAGCCTGCAAACAGAGAGCTAAAACATGTCCATGGTTAATAAATACATTAAAAAATATATTTTTAAAAATTAAATTACATTCTTTAAATATTTAAATAACCCATTAAGGCAATACATAATATAATGAAATATTTTTTACAAAAAGTATCGAAAAGTATCGAAAAGTATCGAAATACATATTGGTATCGGTATCGAAACAGAAATTTGGTATCGTGACAACCCTACTGGCAACAAGGCTGCATTGCTTTTGTTTGTAGAAATTGCTTCCTTTTTCCTTTGAGGCAATAGCTTTGATAACTAGGAGCAGGTTCTGGAGCAAGTAGTGGTCAAATTGATGCTGTCAGCAGGAACCACATAGTTTCTGTTGGAAGTGATACTTTACTTAAAAATATTTTTTTCAAAAGCAATACCACAGTGTGCACTCCACATTTATCTGTCTGCCAGTCTGTTTGTCTGTCTGCTCTATCTGTCTGTGTTTCTGTCTGTCTCTCTCTTTGCCTGCCACTTTATCTGTATCTCTTTCATGCAGCGCAGCTCAGGTTTGAGCAGGGGGATTAGAACCTGCAACCATTTCTTCTTCTTTAATAGGATTTGACAGAGGGGCCAGTTTCACTTTTAAGTGTGTGTGTGTTTATCAGAGACTCAGTGGTCTCATGGTCACGCCCCAGTCAGAGAGTCACATATTATGTCAAGTCTGAGGCTGTCAATATCCTAATCCCTCCACAGCGTGTGTGTGCTTGATTTTGTGTTTCCGTGCATGGAAGTGCCTGTGTGTCATGTCTAGGAGTTCCCATGTCATAAATCCAGTGGGATAAACTCTGCATGTATGTGTATGTGTGTGTGTTTGTTGAAGTGTGTGTGAGTGCACACGTGTGGTAAGTGTTGCAGAAGGGTACAGAGGGTCTGAGACCGTCTCAAGCTCAATCCTCATAGGATATCCTCTAAGAGCATCAAGTGGCAAAAAGTAGACTGTGTGTGAGTGTGTGTGCGCGCACACGCTCCCTCTCACTTGATGAAAGAATGTGTCTCGTTTGAGAACCCTTCATTTTGAACAATGATTGGAGTTTGTTCGTGCTGAACGTCACTGTTCCAAACCTCAGCTAACCTCTGCGTCGCTGTCTGAGGTGCTGAATCCATTTGCCTGGAGTTAACTGAGGAAACACATTTTATACTTTCCTCCAGTCTACTAAGTACATTTACTTAAGTACAATTTTCAGGTACTTGTACATGTACTTGAATATATCTAGTTTGTTACTTTGTCCATGTTTAAAAGATAAATCCAGGGGTGTAGAAACAAAGATTAAACCAAAGGTTTCAGGCGTTCCTTGTCAGTTTCACGTCAGAGTTGTAAACAGTTGCACCAGAGAGACAGTTCCCCTCTCAATGCTTCTATTTAATTAACAGTTTGAGGCACAGAATATCCAATGTCTTACAGAAAGCAAAGATTAGGAAAAAGAACAAAAAAAGAATACATGACTAGTGTATCAGAACTCTGCTTTTATCATTGTTATCATGGGTTTTTGTTTTCTGCTCATTTCTGATTGGCGAACAAACTAATTTTCAACATTTTTGAAATTCAGCTTGAATTGGTAGAATATGGAGGACATGCTCTGATCCAACTTTGGGTAGAAAAGTGGAGGAATGAAACCTCTGATTGTTGGTAACTGTCTGGATGGTAATCTTAGTCTAATGGTATGCTTGCTTTTAGCAGCACTTTCATGTGCTGCATTACAGCTACTCAAAGCACCCTGCATTCCTCGACAGTGTTGGTTGTGTATGTCCTCAGGAATTATCGCTGTGTGTACACAAGTTGCCATTAAACGCATGAATGGTGGGGGCTTTATAACAGGATGTGAAGTGAGGTTAGCAGCAGACGCTGGCGAAAGCTTTTAAAAGAAACTAACAGAGCTTGTCCCAGCTGCTGTGTTTTCTGTCGAGTTCTTTACATGAACAATATAAGTCCTCGAATGCTGCCATTTGGTCTGTTCATGTTGAGCAAGTTGAAAGATGTCAAGGAAGATATGGCACTAGCTATGTCCATGTAAAAAGCACACAAGCAAGCATGTGAATAAAAAACAACTATATCAGAAAGAGTTCTGCTAAAACTCCATGGATGCTTGAAACAGATGTTTTGATGTTGATTGCCCTGCTGAAATGTTGATTACTCTCTCTTTCTCTTGAGATGGTGTCCTTCAGAGGTGTAGCAGTCTATTAAGTGTAACAATGCACAGTGAGCTGGTTGATGCAGCACAAGGAAAGATGTGTTATTATCCGACTTCACTGAGACATGAGAGGTGAGGGTCAGTCACAGTGCAGCACCGGTGGACATGCTAGGATGAAGGCAAATAGTTTAAAGACAGGACTTTGTGTTAGAAGAAAGTTTTATTTTGTCTTTATCTTGAGACAGATGCCACTGAGATTCCTGCATCTTAGGAATTTACAGGGGTTCAACACGATCTGAGTGCAATGATCACACTTCCCCCTGCGTAGTTCATCAGTGCTTTGCCCATGCAAGGTGAAACCATTCACCGAGAAGCTGACATTGTCCTCTCAGACTCTGTAAAATAATTTTCATCATACAAAAAGGAGCAACTGACATGTTTCTGTTGCTCGTCTCTGTTGACTGGTGCCCTGTCTGAGCCATGCTACGCCACATCATTATCCAGGCCACCTGCTAGTGGGGCGACAGATGGGAGAGGCTTACCTTGTGCACCCCCGACTGACAGCTCGAGTCATGCAAGCAGACGTTAGTCAATGACAACCACAACAAACTCTGCATGACACTTGTACACTCAAACATATCCCATATGTGGCTCTCTAATGTGCAAACGCATATGGGCCTCTTTTAGCTCAGATTCAGCAGGAGAGAAGTTGTACTGAAAAACAAATGAAATGTAGATGAGGATCTAGACAGACTGTATGCAAAGTACTGCATTCAGCTGGGACCGCTACACCACTATAACCGTGTTGACTGAAGCTAAAACTAGTAATCTTTAAAGGTTAAATCTGTGAGTTTCCACACTGTCGCAGAAGATACGTAACTGTCATTCAGTCAAATTATGTGGTTTACAAAATCATTTTAACATCATAAAAGTAAAAGCTCACAACATGTCAGGTTTTAAAGTTAATGCATCAGGTATTTTTTGCCCCTGAATGTAGTTGTGGTCCCTTGGATATCTGGGCCTGTATATAGTTGACAAGGCAACTGAAGTTTCTGCTGAAATTAGCTTACTAACCCGAGTCCCTCCTGTTTCCTAATATCACTTTGCAATAGTGAGTCACTGTAGTGTCCAGGCTGCCCACCGTCCTACATGAGAGGATGAAGAATTAGCGCTGTCCAGAGGGGGCATTCTAACCTCGTCTGTTCATGCAAACATTGGCTATATTTGTGTGTGTCTTCTCTGCAGACATGATCAAGCCACATTGTACTGCCAGGTCTCTGGGTTGTTAAATCTTTTTGCTCTTTCTCACTATGCTGAACAGTTACTGCTCCTCCTGCTGCTACCTTTCTGCTCCTATTTGTAAAACTCAAGTTTTAAATTTTCCATATCACTTCCCAAAGTCTCCAAAGGCATAACAAATAAAAAATTCAGACTCAAACATACTGTATATATAAACATCTTCCACTGTGGCCATCTCCCACCCTGTCACAAACACACAAACTAGTTCTCGCTGTGTCTCTTTCCCTCATGTACACAAACTCTCTTTCACATCAACTTACCAATTTGCATCAAGGGGAAAGTATTTCTGATTTGCTAAATATCATTCACGTCTCTCTCTCCTAGGGGAGAACTGTTTTTGCTTCATGCCTAAATGTGTTGTATATAACACTGCATGCAATCATTTTCAGCATATGTAAGTACCAGCCTCTCATGGGTAATTAGTAATAGATAAAAGTTAGACATTCAATTTTTGAATATTTGATGATTTTCTATCATTGATGTTTTGTTGTTGTTGATGCTTCCTCATAGCAGGATGAGGACGGAAATGTCATCAAAGACTAGTATTATTTTTTAGAAATATGCCTTTCCCTCTCTCTGAGTCGGACTTTTTCACGCTCAATTTCTGTCTCTGTCTGCTTTTTTATTACACTGTCAGTGGAGCTGAATGATATTGGCAGTCAGCACCTTTTTAATGAACATTGTGAAACATATGGACCCAGCTCTATCTCTGTAATTATATCCATATAGGATTTATTTAAGCGGCGCACTCAAATCCATCTGACCTCATTCAAGAACATTTGTTTTGTATTTTATAGTATAATAACTCCTTCCTTTCAAACACTTGCAAGGGAATGCGGTTGACAGTGTAGATTGATTAAACTTCAGCTAGAATTGCTCATTCATGCGCATTCTTAAAATACCCACTGCTCCCACGAACAGCAATTGTCCAGTCATAGCTTACTAACTAAGCACGGCAGACCGTTCAAACTTTCTCCACATGCTGAAGTGGTGGGCAAAGAGCTGTAATGCTATATTCATATGTCATATTGTTCAGACAGTAAATACAAGCAAGCCAGTTGTTAAAAATATTCACATCAGCATCCTACTTCCGAATCTCCCACTATGGTACAGGAGTGTCAACAAACCTGGCAACCTGGCTGCAAAACCACCATTACGGAAGTTAAATGTAAATTAAATCTAATATAAATTTGTCTCTGGTTTCACTTGTTAACATATGGTGAAAACAAATACATAAAACAGCAAAGGTAGTGAATTTAGGACATTTCACTACAAGGTCATCACTTGGGGTAATAATTTTGAAATAATGTATTTAGACTCGAAATTCTTTGTATCTAAAGAGTTTGGACCGTGGTGTCTTTTTATTCGTTACCCTTTTCAAAAACCAAAACAGTTGGTTTTTGTCCTGCTCTTTGATGGATTTGGGCAAATTTTTACTCAGCAACCCAAAAGTGAAACATGCTGTTAAATAAACAGATATCTAACCTCTATCTTGCTTGTAGCTGTTTATCTAAGCAATAAAATGATCGGGGCTGATTTACGTTATTATTTGTCATACTTACAGAGCTTACTAACTCTACACTGCAATACATGAACAAAGCTGTTTTTATATTTCAGTGTCTTCTCCATGGATCATTGACTGGGGCATGTAGCTTTAGCTTCAGTTGTGTAGAACAATGGGTGGCCATCAAGTGCATATTTAAAACCCCTTTAATTGTGTTCTTGTTTTTAAATGAGTCAGCTGGAAACCAGTGTTTAAAGCATTGAAGGTGGCAAATCTGCCACTGTTATTAGTGTAAGCTTCATATGGGGTGTACCAGAATGGAAAGCTGGACAGGCACAGCACGAGTAACTAAGGCAGCATGGCTGGTCAGATGGAAATTAGCCAATAAGTCCAATACTGTTTTTTAAACAAGTTTTGATTCAGGATGATAGATACCACCAGCAAGCAAACAATAGATTATTCAGCCTGCGGGAAACCAAAAAAAATATGACTTCCTGACAGACAAATCTACACTATAAAACATTACTTTTCCCCCACATTACTTTACAACTCAGCTACCTCAGTTCACTGTGTCCCTCTCTTGAATTTTCTCCAAAAAAGTTGAACAATGCATTGCTAAAAAAAAACCAAACCCAATCATAGTTTTGAATTGACATGATATTTCTCTCACACAAGCGCTTAGTAACATGGGATTTTGTTTTTCAGTGTTTTTCTGACATCAAATCCAGGTTTTAATCTTAATTAAGCCTGCTGGTCTGTTGGCTGTTACACCCTACTTGTATAAGCTTCCCAAGATGTTCAGCTTTCCACGTCAACACCTTCCTAATGGCCTCAGCTGTTGATTTGTTTGTCTGATGTGTCCTCGTTGAAATTCAAAGTCTGATATCTTATCCATGCACTGATTATATGATTACTAAACCTAACAAGCTCATTAATTGCTCTGAGGCATTTTAATGAAGGTTCTAATTGAAAAGCATCCAGCGCTGATAGAGAGAGGAGACCCTGGAGAACTTCAGCGCCGGATGGAGACAATTCAGGCAGCAGAAATATTTCATTATTTTTCTCATATCAATTAATTAGTTTTCAATTATGGTGTTTGGTGAACAAACTTGGTCAGAAATGGAAATGACCAGAGATGGAAATAAATAGTTCATCATAGGGAGCATTTGAGGCAGTCAGTATTTCTCCTGCATGCTGTTGTTTCTCAAACCAACCTCACATCACAACCTCTAGCCTAATTATTAGTGTGTGTGTGTGTGTGTGTGTGTGTGTGTGTGTGTGTGTGTGTGTGTGTGTGTGTGTGAAGTATTACCGGTTATATTTATTAAACTTCGGAACTTAAATGACCAATCTTTTAAGAATCCCTTCCCTCCTTAGCTTTGTTTGTTTGTTTTTTTTTTTTTTTAATTTGTCACCCCTTCTTTCTGTTTTCTCCCATGACTTTGCTGAATGTCAAAGAAAAATATTGGCTTGAGAAATTTTAAAATTAACTCATGCATTCATTAATGTCTTTTTCTTTTCTTCTTATCTACCTCTTATCTCTGTCTTCCAGCTCCTCACGTTCATGCTTTCCTCTCTTCCTTTTCCTCTTTCTTCCCTCCTTCATAACACTACTTGAACTATCCATCCATAATCAAGATTATCATCACAGCTACCATGCTGTAATGACCTCAACAACAGATGAAAGGTAAATCAATAAGCACTGGCCTTGCAGCATAATTGGACTGGGACTCTCTCACTCATAGAACAATAACTTCATTATAGAGGGAGACAACCAAAGTAATAGAGGTGTTATTTTATGAAATTATAAGCACTCCAGTTGCCAGCAGCGGAGACTGGAGACTGGCCAGCTTCCATACCTAACACTAATATGTTGTCATTTTAAAATGTCCAGATGAGCATTTTAGCTCTGTACTTGTATAATCTCTGTCCATACCAACATGCCCTAAATTGCAGATCACACGACCATTTGTGTACACTGGGTGTGTCTGAGCCGGTGTAAACAGGAAACTAAGGGAACAGTAATGGCGAGATGAAGTAGAACTGAAATTAACAGTGCAAGGCAGTCATAGCAGTGGGAAAGATAGATTGGGAGTTGTTGTTTTTCTTCTGAAAAAGGATCATGTGATATGAACATGTTGTATCAGGGAAGGGTAGTGACTGATGAGAACCAATCAAGGAGCGAACGTGGGTGTCTGCCTCATTGTTTCCAAAAGTCTTAGTTTCTACCTGTCCAGACTAAAAGGCAAACCCGTCTTCAAACTAAAAAGGAGCCAGTAACGTTTCTAAAAGTCTTAAGGGCTTTAAAACTGGAGTTGTATGGAAACCAGACTTAAATAGCAAAAGTGATCCTTTTTTAAATGTATTAGTGTGGATGTGGCGTGATAGAGAGGTAGGGAACTGAGATAAAAACATGTTTGCTCATTTTTGTGTTGCCTAGATAGCTAAAGGAAAACAAGTCTACAGCCATGCTCTCAGGCTGTACTTTGAGCTAAATGCTAATGCCAACATGCTAACATACTGATATGTTGAATAGGTACACAAAAAAAAAACCCTGAGATTTTGTGCGAGTTCGTCTCGTAGATGTTGAGATATAGGGGGTGAACTGACCGACCAGGGATGTAGCTACCACTGAGGTCATTTCTTGGGTAACATTTCTGCAAATCCAGGAGTTTATTATGACACATTATTGAAAGCTTAAGCAGCTTTAACAGCTTTCTGAGGAATTTAGGATTAACTCCCATCTTGTGGTCAGTATGAATTTCCATGAGCATAGCCATGTGACTAATCAATAGCTACTAGATGAGATGTTCAGAACCAGGAGAAAATGTTATAATTCTGCAGCCATAAAGTGCTGAGGGGGTTTAAAGCCTGAACTGACCTGACCGTGTCTTCTTCTTTTCATGTCCATTAATCTGTCAGGTGACAACAACACACACTAACAAAAAAAAAAAAAAAAAAAAAAAAAAAAAAAAAAAAAAAAAGGCAACAGGTAGAGAGAGAGAGAGAGAGAGAAACAGATGAAGCAGATAGAGTGGCGTCGTTTTCCAACGATAACATAA